>NW_007378836.1:136817-145499 GCF_000475195.1 Diaphorina citri
AAAAAAAAAAAAAAACTTTTGTCTATCATTACTACGTAACTACCTATTCTTGGCCAAGTTAGAACTTCCGTTTCATTGGTCTCCAAAAATTAATTACAACTAATACCTATTAGTATTAGTTATGTCATTACTTAAATCCTCGTATAGTTCAATTTAGGTTTGTATAGGTTCTTCGTCAATGTCTGCTTGAAATTATATGAGTCAATTTTCATTAATAAGCAGCTTGTATGCTCTCTTAACGCTACACCTTCCGTCATAATCGCAGCATCTCTTTAGTGGGGAAATTTTCTCACTTACCTGAATTGTTTTCTTCCTATCAACTGTTCCGTATCTTTGGTCAGAGCACAGGTGACAAATATGAAGTCACTTTGAGCACATAGTGTATCTAAAGGTACCAGCTGAGCCCCCAATTCCGTACCTGCAAGAAATATGTAAAAAAATGCAGTTTCTTTGTGTTATTATGTCACAACTTTGGTGCTCACTGCAGCATTGTAGGATTTTCCCAATATCTCAATAATCCCCAATTCCGTACCTACAAAAAATATTGACATATTGTAATTTTGTAGAGGAATTATTTTGTATTAAAGAAAAACAATTAAAAGCCAGACTAGTTAGCTTAGTTGGTAGTGCGTCTGCCTTGTAAGCGTTAGGCCGCGGGTTCGATTCCCGCCGGGGGCGGATTTTATCCTGATGGGATAATGTTCGTTCTCGGAACGGCTGGCTTTTTCCTATCCTGTCTTCCTTCTCTCTTGATTTTCGGAACGATAAGACCATAGCAGTTACAGTTCCCTCTGTCAAACCTCTAAAAAAAAAAAAACAATTAAGAAAGTAGATAAATGTACATAAAGATGCCATGTTAATTACCATGGCAACAGTCATGATCTTGAAACGGTGTCGAATTTTTAAGAAATCGATCATTAAATGATCGGATTTGTATGCACCTATTCATTATTATTATAAATAACTTAATTTTAAATTGTTTTTAGGTAGGTCCATAGTTTCCCAATTCCGTACCTACAAAAAATATTGACAAATTGTAATTTTGTAGAGGAATTATTTTGTATGAAAGAAAAACAATTAAGGAAGTAGATCTGTAGATGTATGTACATAAAGATGCCATGTTAATTACCATGGCAACAGTCATGATCTTGAAACGGTGTCGAATTTTCAAGAAATTGATCATTAAATGATCGGATTTGTATGCACCTATTCATTATTATTATAAATAACTTAATTTTAAATTGTTTTTAGGTAGGTCCATAGTTCAAAATTTCAATTTCGCTCACCCTCTTTTTTGACTTGTCTACTTGTGTACAAAATCTTTGATACTTTGAAGGCTTTCAACAGTTTGGCAGTTTCCAATCCAATGTTCCCCAAACCCGAATCTTTGATACTTTGAAGGCTTTCAACAGTTTGGCAGTTTCCAATCCAATGTTCCCCAAACCCACAATTCCCACCGTTGATCCATTCAAACCGATTATATCTGAAATGACGGTTTGCGTCTGTTTTAGAGCCCATTCTCCACTGAAATCATAAGGAGAAAAGAGGTGGTTAAATATTTTATTGATTTATTAAATAGTCTTTTACCTTTGGGGTTTCGGCCCGTTTTTGGACCCTAGAAAGAACCCAAAATTATCCGAATCTTCAGTGAATTGTTGATCTCACTTGATGTAAATGTCCCAATGGAGTTTTCGAAGGCCTAGTGGTATCTAATAAGAGAAATGAAGAAAAACAACATAGATCTGATGGGATTAGCAGAAGTGCGTTGGATTGGAGAAGGGGAGCTGATTGTAGAGGAAAAGAGGTGGTTAAATATTTTATTGATTTATTAAATAGGCTTTTACCTTTGGGGTTTTGGCCCGGTTTTTGGACCCTAGAAAGAACCCAAAATTATCCGAATCTTCAGTGAATTGTCGATCTCACTTGATGTAAATGTCCCAATGGAGTTTTCGAAGGCCTAGTGGTATCTTTAAAGAAATCAGTACACCTCCTTTGTGAGCTGAACATTTCTGACGAATTCCATCAAAACGGGACAAACCATTCAAGAATCAATGCGGAACAAACTGCCGAACCTGAACATTAGGTATCTGACAAGGCGTAGTCATTTGTAGGTCAGTTGCATACAGATTAGGTATCTGACAAGGCGTAGTCATTTGTAGGTCAGTTGCATACAGAATCCCAGCAAAGCTGCGTAACCTTGTTTATTTCAAATTTGACAACCACTATACTTACCTTGCTATACAGTTGTAAAGTACTTACCTAATGGCACACGCAAAGATTCGACTCCAATATAATACCAGCCAATGACGATCAGACAGATTCAAGACTGTCAGACAGTCTGCACGTGTGAGGCGGAAAAAGCTTGAACCTGAACATTAGGTATCTGACAAGGTGTAGTCATTTGTAGGTCAGTTGCATACAGAATCCCAGCAAAGCTGCTTAACCTTGTTTATTTTTTCTGTCTGGCTAGGGGACGTTAAACAGAGCGAAGACTAGCGTATGGCTGTGGGACTATAAACAGGGAGGAGAACAGCTAACCCTAACCAGCCCAGCAAGCTGGCAGTTCCTCAAAGGGTTCTCTCTGCTTTTAAAGATCAAGTACAAGTCCTCACGATGGTTGACTGCAGTTCAGGACGAGCCAGCCAATTTAACATGGCTAGAGCTAGAGACCATCACCCCGGTGTATAGTAGATACAAAAGCATAATATCTTTTCTTTATTCTGCTATTGCCATTCGGCGAAAGCTAAAGCCGCTACAACAACAACCTTGTTTATTTCAAATTTGACAACCACTATACTTACCTTGCTATACAGTTGTGACCCTGTTGAAACCTCCTACTCACAGCTATTGCCAGGCCTATGTTGAACTCGGCTACGGCATCAGATGAAACAGGACCCACAGTTCCAACTCGAATACCTCTGGACTTGATCTGATCCAGGTGAAGATGATCATGTCCCACTGAGAATGTGGAGATCACTTTCAGGTTTTCTGGAAAATAGATGTAAAAGAAATAACTTAATAACTTTCTTTTTCTTTTACATCTATTGTTATGGAACTTCACAAAGTTACTGAGTCTTCCATCATGATCATGACACTATACTTACCTTGCTATACAGTTGTGACCCTGTTGAAACCTCCTACTCACAGCTATTGCCAGGCCTATGTTGAACTCGGCTACGGCATCAGATGAAACAGGACCCACAGTTCCCACTCGAATACCTCTGGACTTGATCTGGTCCAGGTGAAGATGATCATGTCCCACTGAGAACGTGGAGATCACTTTCAGGTTTTCTGGAACAAATACATAGAATGAAACAGGTACGAGTATTTGGCCTCGCCAAACACAAGTGAAGTAGGTACTATATTACATATTCTATGTCCACAATATCAATTTTGTTATTTTATGACATAGATATCTAATATATAAAAATGACTATTTGTTTGTGTGTGTTTGTTCGAACTTTATGCCTGGCCAAACCGCTCATCCGATTGCTTTGAAACTTTGTCAACTTATTGCTTGCACTCCCGTGAAGGTTATAGGCTATTTTCCGGTTCGTTTTTGTTAAGCTACGCCGAGCGAGACCACTAAATGGGTGAGTGACATGAACGGCCATGCCTTTAAGGACTTACTAGCGGCTAGTTTCTCATAAAATAATACCTACTCTTTTACCTCCATGTTGATCAATATTTAAATGTTTTTCGGCATCTGCGTAGCAATGAAGCAAAAATAGGACTATTTCAGTCGGTCTTTATGATATCCTCAGTCTGTCATTTAGACTTCAGATGCAGTTTTTGTGTTAACTTTTATATTATTTAAATTATTTTTAGCCAGCCTAGTTAGCTTAGTTGGTAGTCTACCTTGTAAGCGCTAGGCCGCGGGTTCGATTCCCGCCCGGGACGGATTTTATCCTGATGGGATAATGTTCGTTCTCGGAACGGCTTATGATATCCTCAGTCTGTCATTTAGACTTCAGATGCCGTTTTGTGTTAACTTTTATATTATTTAAATTATTTTTAAAGCTGTTTTTCAGCCGTTGACTGACTTAGCAAAAGGAGGGAAATCAGTTTTGACACTCAACGGGTGAAATTCACTTACCCCCACTCTCATCTAGTGCTTCTTTATCGACCTTTTGATGTGGATTGCATAGCAGAGCGGAACAGCCTTTGAGTTTTTCTATAAATATGTCGCGAGGCATTCGACCCTCACTGATCGGGTATGTGATTATATCAAACCTGTAAGATCGGAAAAATGGAGGAAAATGTGTTTAGGTGTATTTTCCTTTCGGAAACGGAAACAATTTCCCCTCTTCGGAAACGGAAAGGATTTCCCCTCTTCGGAAACGGAAACTTCGGAAACGATTTCCCCTCTTCGGAAACGGAAACTTCGGAAACGATTTCCCCTCTTCGGAAACGGAAAGGATTTCCCCTCTTCGGAAACGGAAACGATTTCCCCTCTTCGGAAACGGAAACAATTTCCCCTCTTCGGAAACGGAAAGGATTTCCCCTCTTCGGAAACGGAAAGGATTTCCCCTCTTCGGAAACGGAAAGGATTTCCCCTCTTCGGGAACGGAAACTTCGGAAACGATTTCCCCTCTTCGGAAACAGAAACGATTTCCCCTCGATTTCCCCTTAGCAGTTACTCACTATGAGGCAGACCTGTTTAGATCCGCCTGTCAGGTCTACATGATACCTGATGAGCACACACACTGTCAGGTGGACTTGACCAGGTGTACCTGTCAGGTCTCTCTGATAGTAGTCAGTGGCTGTCCTAAGCATGTACGATTAACGATTACCTATAGGTTGGTAAGTTTCACTAGTATTTCTTTCCCTGGCTTTTTTCATTAATTTTAGTTCTATGTAACCTATACATGCGCTCTGCATAGGTACCAACTTACTACCTGGGTGCCTGTTTGGTGTGCACGTGATCTAAATGATATGGATACCTAACTTATATGTTACCTGCCTACCTAAAAAGGCCATGTTCTTTTTCTTTTTTTAATTTAATTGTTTACCTCTTACTTTTAGTGTTTTATTATTTTTAAGTGTAGTTAAGTGTAGGGACTTGTATAAAATAATTTAATTTTTTACCGCTTACCTACTTTTAGTGTTTTATTATTTTTAAGTGTAGTTAAGTGTAGGGACTTGTATAAAATGGGTAGCCCCCGTTAATTTAAATAAAATTAAGAAAAAAAAAAATCAAAATTGGAAACGGATCTTACATGTCCTCCAGAATGTCATAGGCAGGTGATACTCTTGGATAGTCGTTTCTGGTGAGCAGCAGTTTTGGTTTTGACATGGTTGTGAGAGCTCGGTGCAATGAGGTTTTTTTTCCAAATAACTGTTTAATCTGGGAAGAGGCAAGAAAAGAACAAAAAACAACTCTTTCTCATTACTAGTATACGAGTAGCTTCGCTAAACTTTAGTAGTAGTAGAAAGTAGTATACTTATGCGCGTCGCTCACAGACCTATGTCTGTCGGACTTTATGACACAAATAAAGTGAATAGAAAAACCAAAGAAAACAAATAAAATAATTTTTTTATTTGCATAAAAAAACACGACTCTAGTATACGAGTAGCTTCGCTAAACTTTAGTAGTAGTAGAAAGTAGTATACTTATGCGCGTCGCTCACAGACCTATGTCTGTCGGACCTTCGTTTGAAGATCGTGTATTAGTAATGCTATGATAGCCAGAAAAGTTGTGGAGAAGCTCTCTGCTTTACCACGAAGAATTTATTATTTGATTTTTCTTTAACCCATCTCGGTTCTCTGTCCCCCCAGCGAGTGTCCGAACTACAACCTCATCGTTCCTACCCTCCTGGAGAAGGGTATGCACGCTCTACCCGACCACTGTAAGCTGACACCGGGCGTACCGCTACGTCCTATGCTGGCGCATCCGACCAAGGGTATACATGAAGTACTGAAGAGGTTCGATAACGTTGAGTTCACGTGCGAGTGGAAATATGATGGCGAGAGAGCGCAGGTAAACAATACTTTAAAATAAAAAAGATGAGTGATGAGAAAATTGACTTGGTGGATTGTTTTGAAGAAAAACGCTGAGTAGGTAGGTAGTAAACACAATTGAGTTGAATTTATAATTCAAATATCATAGGTTCTCCCTTATACCCCCTGATGATATTCTCGGCCGATATTTCGCTTAATTTCTCTCGTAATGCCTTGGTTGCGGAACTTGTGTGGGGCGTCAGAACTGAAATAAGAAGGGAATGAAAGGATTTTGTTAGGTACCTCCTCGTATCTCTACCAGAGTTGATTTTATTATTAACTTTATAAAACATACTAGGGAAATAAACCCATAGCTGAGGGTCATGTATTGTGTATTTTATATGCGAAGAAGAACTCATATGCATAGTGAAGGATAAATGTAGTATTCGAATATGTTTTATGGGAAAAATTCGTCAGCTCCGATGGCGTAGTGGTCACTGCACTCGCCTTGCACGCGGGAGACCCGGGTTCGATTCCCGGCGAGGTCAAGAAATTTGTATCAAGCAAATGATCGACTCCGTGATTGGATGTTGCGGGGCCCACTCAGCCTCGTGAGGAAAATGAGTAGCTATGACATATAAATGCGCATAGCGACCAGTGCCAGCATGATAGGTAAACATTGGATTTTAGGATTATTGAGATATTGGGAAAAATACTACAATGCTGCAGTGAGCACCAAAGTTGTGATATAATAACACGAAGAAACTGCATTTATTTATTTATTATTGGAAAAATTATTTTATTTATTTATTTACACGCTAAACATTAATGACAATGAAAAAAGCTCAGGGCAGAGAGGAAGGCAGGGAAAACTATCTATTGAGATGTTGTTGCCTTAGCAACCAGAATACAGAGTGGACTGGTGATTGTAAATACTGGGTGAATACACAACAGTCATATTAGTGAAATTGGAGAAGTTTTATGACAATGAAAAAAGCTCAGGGAAGAGAGGAAGGCAGGGAAAACTATCTATTGAGATGTTGCCTTAGCAACCAGAATACAGAGTGGACTGGTGATCGTAAATACTGGGTGAATACACAACAGTCATGTTAGGGAAATTGGAGAAGTTTTCCTCAAAAGTAACATAAAAGTTAAACTAGGTAAAAACTTACCACAGTTATCTAGTTGTACTAAAGGGTGATCTGCAGGCATGGGTTCAGGAATCATAACATCAAGGCCTGCTCCCCCTATTTTCTTATCCCTGAGGAATTCAACCAGTGCTTCTTGATCTAGGAGACCATTTCCTCAAAAGTAGCCTAAAAGTTAAACTAGGTAAAAACTTACCACAGTTATCTAGTTGTACTAAAGGGTGATCTGCAGGCAAGGGTTCAGGAATCATAACATCAAGGCCTGCTCCCCCTATTTTCTTATCCCTGAGGAATTCAACCAGTGCTTCTTGATCTAGGAGACCACCCCTGCTAGTATTGATCAGAATAGCTGTGGGTTTCATCAGACTGAAATAGAAATGATTTCATTTATTTAATTTTACTTTTGTCTATCATTGCTACGTAACTACCTATTCTTGGCCAAGTTAGAACTTCCGTTTCATTGGTCTCCAAAAATTAATTGCCAGCCTAGTTAGCTTAGTTGGTAGTGCGTCTGCCTTGTAAGCGCTAGGCCGCGGGTTCGATTCCCGCCCGGGGTGGATACTACGTAACTACCTATTCTTGGCCAAGTTATCCGTTTCATTGGTCTCCAAAAATTAATTACGACTAATACCTATTAGTATTAGTTATGTCATTACTTAAATCCTCGTCCGAGATAACGATAAAAAATATTATCAGAGCTATGCAGATTCTACCCACGTGATAAAAATCAGTTAAATTGGTTAATTCTATTTCTTATTAAGCATAATACTTCTATAATATAATACTGCTAAAAGTTATGCTTAATATTTCCGTTATTATATTTGAGTAGAATTCTATACTTGTATGCTTATATTTTTTTAGTTTGCAGTACATCCGGAATCCGCAGTTTAGTTTAATTTAGTGTTGTTTTTAGGTTTGTATAGGTTCTTCGTCAAAGTCTGCTTGAAATTATATGAGTGAATATATTCATTAATAAGCAGCTTGTATGCTCTCTTAACACTACACCTTCCGTCATAATCGCAGCACCTCTTTAGTGGGGAAATTTTCTGTTGCTCACTTACCTGAATTGTTTTCTTCCTATCAACTGTTCCGTATCTTTGGTCAGAGCACAGGTGACAAATATGAAGTCACTTTGAGCACTCCTCGTTCTTATCACTAGCTTATAGGGTGGATAAGTTATTCAGTAGGTAGAGAAAGGCACATTATCATAGGTATTAGGTACCTAATATTAAATTGGGTGAGTCATAGGTTGAGAACCACTGGCGCAAAATACCTCACGCCGAAAACTATGCGTAGTGTGAAATGTTTTGTTTTTCAAACTCCCCATAGGTATTAGGTACCTAATAATAAATGGGGAGGTGAGTCATAGGTTGAGAACCACTGGCGCAAAATACCTCACGCCGAAAATTATGCGTAGTGTGAAATTTTTTGTTTTTTCAAACTCCCGCCTAAAGTTTCTGATTTATCGACCAATCAGAAAACTCCAAGAAGTTAGTGTGCCCCTAGCGGCTGTTCTTGCAACGCATAGGAAAAAATGCGTGACGGCCCATAACCAGTTGGAAGAAATAAATAGACGATTTGTACAAGAGAGAAA
>NW_007378836.1:145627-182083 GCF_000475195.1 Diaphorina citri
TCTTCGGAAACGGAAACGATTTCCCCTCTTCGGAAACGGAAAGGATTTCCCCTCTTCGGAAACGGAAAGGATTTCCCCTCTTCGGAAACGGAAACGATTTCCCCTCTTCGGAAACGGAAAGGATTTCCCCTCTTCGGAAACGGAAACGATTTCCCCTCTTCGGAAACGGAAATGATTTCCCCTCTTCGGAAACGGAAACGATTTCCCCTCTTCGGAAACGGAAACGATTTCCCCTCTTCGGAAACGGAAAGGATTTCCCCTCTTCGGAAACGGAAAGAAACAATTTTTTGGAAATGGAAACTGCGAAAACGGAAACAATTTCCCCTCTTCAAGATGGTTTAAGTACAGGTGCTACGACCAGTTACTCACTATCAGGTAGACCTGTTTAGATCCGCCTGTCAGGTCAAGATGGTTTAAGTACAGGTGCTACGACCAGTTACTCACTATCAGGTAGACCTGTTTAGATCCGCCTGTCAGGTCTACATGATACCTGATGAGCACACACACTATCAGGTGGACCTGACCAGGTGTACCTGTCAGGTCTCTCTGATAGTAGTCAGTGGCTGTCCTAAGCATGTACGATTTATGATTACCTATTCTTCTTCTTTGAGTGCCTATCCGTTCCGAATGTTGGCGATCATCATGGCTATTTTTATCTTGTTGGTGGCAATCCGGAAAAGTTCGGCTGATGATTTGTCGAACCAGATTCTGAGGTTAGCCAACCACGAGATTCTTCTTCTGCCGGGACCTCTCTTGCTATTGATTTTACCTTGCAAGATTTGTAAGGTAAAATCCCTTTTACCTTCCATGATTACCTATAGGTTGGTAAGTTTCACTAGTATTTCTTTCCCTGGATTTTTACTTTCCTTATCCTATAGGAAGGAAAGTAATGTAATCGGGTCAAATTTTCGATGGTCAGTTTTTAGTGCCAAAACACGTTTTGAGGTCCCTTGAGCCTAAATCCAAAGTTTCAGCCATTGGTCCGTGTGTGTGTCTGTCTGTCTGTAAACAAAATATCTCGAGAACGGTAAGAGCTAGAGACTTGAAATTTGGTATGTAGATGTCAAATGTGACAAGGATGCGACACGAAACTTTTGGTTAAGACCGGTGCAACGCTTGGCGGCATTTTACCGCTTTTTGGCGGTTTTCGCTGTAATTTAACAATATCTCGGGAACGGTATAAGCTAAAGACTTGAAATTTGGTATGTAGCTCACAAATGTGACAAGGATGCAACACAAAACGTTTGGTAAAAATAGGTGCTGCGGTTGGCGGTATTTTGACCGCTTTTTGGCGGGTTTCGACCGCTTTTTGGCGGGTTTCGACCGCTTTTTGGCGGGTTTCGACCGCTTTTTGGCGGGTTTCGACCGCTTTTTGGCGGGTTTCGACCGCTTTTTGGCGGGTTTCGACCGCTTTTTGGCGGGTTTCGACCGCTTTTTGGCGGGTTTCGACCGCTTTTTGGCGGGTTTCGACCGCTTTTTGGCGGGTTTCGACCGCTTTTTGGCGGGTTTCGACCGCTTTTTGGCGGGTTTCGACCGCTTTTTGGCGGTTTTCAGCTATATCGACTAAACGGTTAGAGATATTGTAAATGTTACAACAGAACACCCAAATAAGCACCATTCAATAGGATAAGGAAAGTCGTGTGATGTTCACACCAGATTTTTTACTGTTTGCCTGCAGCATACTTGGGATTGTCTAATTCTGCTGATGTTGGTAGCCATTGATTAGGATAAAAGAGGAAAAACAAAGAATGTATTAAGGAAATTAAGATGCTCTCTATAAAAACAAGCGGGGCCCGTCCCTCCGGGAATTGTTTTTTTCCAAATAACTGTGTTTAATCTGGGAAGAGGCAAGAAAAGAACAAAAAACAACTCTTTCTCATTACTAGTATACGAGTAGCTTCGCTAAACTTTAGTAGTAGTAGAAAGTAGTATACTTATGCGCGTCGCTCACAGACCTATGTCTGTCGGACAGTCGGAGCGTGACTGAAGCATTGTTTTGTGTACCTGTTTGTAAATATTGTAAAATCCTAATTTCTGAAGTTTGAAGTTGCGTGAATATTTATCCAGTATGAACTTTTTCAAGTCGCGTATGAATATCGACTCCATACCCGGTGAATTAATCATGGGCATGATACACCCTAGGAATGTATCACACATAGCTGACTCAAAAACCCACCGAGTATGGACAAATGAGACAAACTGTCAGAAGACGACTGTGTTCGAAACCCACTCGACCCCGTATAAAGTGTTATATAATAATAATAATAAACCTCTAAACACTATCACATTTTACTAACTACTGACATGCTTACTTATCAATCGCCTTGAGTAGAAAACAACTGAGTAGGTAGCTAGGTAGTCACTTGCCCGTGGGTTGATAAGTTTCCAAAACCTCATCACAGATAAAATATCAAAGCATTGTTCTATTCTACTACATAGGCATAGGGTATAGTCCGAGCTAGGTAGGTACATACCTAAATGAAATGGAGGAGTTGCAATTGGGAGAATATTGTTAGTAAAATGACGTATGACGTCATCGCCTGCGGGAGCGTATGCCGTGACGTCAAAGGTCACGATTTACTCGTATTTTTTAAATCGACTTATCTCGGTATCTAGAAGTCGTAGAAGAAAAAGAAAAATTCCGTTGGTCCTCATTTTTCCTGCTCTGTGACTTTGAAACACCACCCAACTATTTTCTACATAGGCATAGGGTATAGTCCAAGCTAGGTACATACCTAAATGAAATGGAGGAGTTGCAATTGGGAGAATATTGTTAATAAAAGGTCGATTCCCACGTAAAAAAGTTGAGGTCAAAACTCGGAAAAAGTAACTTTAAAAGGCCGAAAATTCAATTTTATTTTTAATTGCCGTTCTAATGACAAAGTTTAAAGAGTTGTGACGTCAGATTTCACGTCAAAATGCGCAGAAATGCTTGCGCACAAACAAACGAAGCGGGAGTTATGAATTATGACGTCATCAGAAGCGTATGCCGTGACGTCAAAGTTTACGATTTATTGGTTTTTTTACTTTCTATTATTTTAAATCGATTTATCTCGGTATCTGGAAGTCGTAGAAGAAAAGGAAAAATTCCGTTGGTCCTCATTTTTCCTGCTCTGTGACTTTGAAACACCACCCAAGTAAGCGCAACTAATCTATTACGACATTTATATAACTCCTCGTTCTTATCACTAGCTTATAGGGTGGATAAGTTATTCAGTAGGTAGAGAAAGGCACATTATCATAGGTATTAGGTACCTAATATTAAATGGGGAGGTGAGTCATAGGTTGAGAACCACTGGCGCAAAATACCTCACGCCGAAAACTATGCGTAGTGTGAAATGTTTTGTTTTTCAAACTCCCGCCTAAAGTTTCTGATTTATCGACCAATCAGAAAACTCCAAGAAGTTAGTGTGCCCCTAGCGGCTGTTCTTGCAACTACGAAAGCTGTTCTTTTCATGGAAAAAGTTATCAAGCTGGGCCCCGTGAAGGTTATAGGCTATTTTCCGGTTCGTTTTTGTTAAGGTACGCCGAGCAAGACCACTAAATAGATGAGTGACATGAACGGCCATGCTTTAAGGATTTACTAGCGGCTAGTTTCTCATAAAATAATACCTACTAATTACCGGGTTTACACTTTACAGCCATAGTCTCTTTTACCTCCATGTTGATCAATATTTAAATGTTTTTCGCCATCTGCGAGGACGTAGCAATGAAGCAAAAATAGCACTATTTCAGTCGGTCTTTATGATATCCTCAGTCTGTCATTTAGACTTCAGATGCCGTTTTTGTGTTAACTTTTATATTATTTAAATTATTTTTAGCCAGCCTAGTTAGCTTAGTTGGTAGTGCGTCTACCTTGTAAGCGCTAGGCCGCGGGTTCGATTCCCGCCCGGGGCGGATTTCATCCTGAGGGGATAATGTTCGTTCTCGGAACGGCTGGTTTTCTCCTATCCTGTCTTCCTTCTCTCTTCGATTTCGGGACGATAAGACCATAGCAGTTATAGTTCGCTCTGTCAAACCTCTTAAAAAAAAAATTAAAGCTGTCTTTCAGCCGTTGACTGACTTTGCAAAAGGAGGGAAATCAGTTTTGACACACAACGGGTGAAATTCACTTACCCCCACTCTCATCTAGTACTTCTTTATCGACCTTTTGATGTGGATTGCATAGCAGAGCGGAACAGCCTTTGAGTTTTTCTATAAATATATCGCGAGGCATTCGACCCTCACTGATCGGGTATGTGATTATATCAAACCTGTAAGATCGGAAAAATGGAGGAAAATGTGTTTAGGTGTGTTTGCCTTTCGGAAACGGAAAGGATTTCCCCTCTTCGGAAACGGAAACTTCGGAAACGGAAACGATTTCCCCTCTTCGGAAACGGAAACTTCGGAAACGGAAACGATTTCCCCTCTTCGGAAACGGAAACTTTGGAAACGGAAACTTCGGAAAGGGAAACAATTTCCCCTCTTTGGAAACGGAAACGATTTCCCCTCTTCGGAACCGGAAACTTCGGAAACGGAAACGATTTCCCCTCTTCGGAACCGGAAACTTCGGAAACGATTTCCCCTCTTCGGAACCGGAAACTTTGGAAACGATTTCCCCTCTTCGGAACCGGAAACTTTGGAAACGGAAACTTCGGAAACGATTTCCCCTCTTCGGAACCGGAAACTTCGGAAGAAAGTCGTGTGATGTTCACACTAGATTTTTTTTTTCATAACTTTCCATTTTCCATCATAATTCAATTCCCGTCTTCTCTTCCCTCAGGACGCTGTAGAGGCGGACATCACAGTGCAGGTGTGCGTGTTCCTATTCGACCTCCTGTATCTAAACGGGGAACCGTTGGTACGAGAACCGTTCTACAAACGGCGCGAAACGATTCCCCCTCTTCGGAACCGGAAACTTCGGAAACGATTTCCCCTCTTCGGAACCGGAAACTTTGGAAACGGAAACTTCGGAACGCTACGAGTTTGGACACCACGGATATGGATAAGGTCCAGGAGTTCCTGGATGAGAGTGTTAAAGGTAAACATTGTTATTGAATAGTTCACTTGTTACGACTTGAGACTTTGCCCCTAATTTCCAAAGCAAAAGTTAAACTTTAAGAAAAGAAAGAAAATAGATGATTTTTTCACCGCCGCGCCCTTGTTATTTCGTAGCAATGAAACAACTGCTACATTAGTGGTATTCCGTCTGTATCGCTGGACACCACGGATATGGATAAGGTCCAGGAGTTCCTGGATGAGAGTGTTAAAGGTAAATATTTTTTTTTAAAAGAGGTGCTCTATTAAACTGTTGGTATAATTTAACAAAGAGGTGCTCTATTAAACTGTTGGTATAATGAAACAACTTGTTCTAAGCCGACAGTCTAAATAAAGCACTACTTATACTTGTACTCAATGCAAATTCCTCTTCTGTCCTCTGGTCAGGTAACTGCGAAGGTCTCATGGTGAAGACGCTCACCAAGGATGCTACCTACGAGATTGATTTTTTCACCGCCGCGCCGTTTTTATTTCGTAGCGATGAAACAACTGCTACATTAGACTCGTGTGATCTGTGTCGTAGCATGTCCCTCACCAGATGGACGAGAAGGGACAAAGAGAAATGGCGTCACCACACTTAACCACAACCTCAATTTTGTATTTGAATTTTAATACATAAAATTATATCAACAAAGAGGTGCTCTATTAAACTGTTGGTATAATGGAACAACTTGTTATAAGCTGACAGTCTAAATAAAGCACTACTTATACTTATACTTAATGCAAATTCCTCTTCTGTCCTCTGGTCAGGTAACTGCGAAGGTCTCATGGTGAAGACGCTCACCAAGGATGCTACCTAGGCTGGCACGGCTATACTTTACCCTAGCATAACTGAGTACATAACCACAACCTCAATTTTATATTAAAATTAAATTTTAATACACAAAATTATATCAACAAAGAGGTGCTCTATTAAACTGTTGGTATAATGAAACAACTTGTTCTAAGCCGACAGTCTAAATAAAGCACTACTTATACTTAATGCAAATTCCTCTTCTGTCCTCTGGTCAGGTAACTGCGAAGGTCTCATGGTGAAGACGCTCACCAAGGATGCTACCTACGAGATTGCCAAGCGCTCCCACAACTGGCTGAAACTGAAGAAGGACTATCTGGAAGGTGTAGGAGACACGTTAGATGTGGTGGTACTCGGAGGATACTTGTATTTTTATTGTTTTGCTTGGAATATAGGAGACTTTCCCATCCATCAAACTTCGCCGGTTCAATCTTCGTATGTTGAGGATCTTGTAGTTTCCAGTGTCTACATTATCCATGAACATCTTGTCATCAATATCCAAGTCAACGTCGCGGATAATGGCAGAACGTTGCATGTATACTGAGGGTATGAATGCATTGAATTCCTCTTGAACTTTCTTGTTCTCAATGATCTCATTCGCGCACTTGGCGGTGCGACATACTACCAGGAATTTGTTTCTATTCAGTCTACGTATTTCAGTGATATCTCCACTTTTACTAGTGGTTTCTGAAAGAACTCGGGATAGATGAAGCGCTCTGATGTAGTTGCCATCTTGGAGATTTCCTTGTCAGTGTAATAGCTCTCAGGTTTGGAGATAGCCTCAGAAGCATTGAAGTGAGGAGGGACTGGTTTTCTTTTCTCATTGAAATGATGGCTAGTGACATCGCTGGGATTTAACACAGTTTTCCGTTTGGTTGTCCTTGAAGCAAGTGGGGGAGGAACATATTTGTCGATTGTGCGTGCTTGAGTGGTGTTCTTGTTGGGCTTCAGAGGCGGGAAATCCTGTGAATTATAGGTTGTCCCCATTTCTTCTCCAAGATTTTCCAACACACTGAACGCATTTCTTGTTCTGATGGCCAATGTAACATGCACAGGTGGAACCAGCTGAGACGCCTCAGGGAAACAGAGGTTACGAGTCGGAGCGTGACTGAAGCATTGTTTTGTGTACCTGTTTGTAAATATTGTAAAATCCTAATTTCTGAAGTTTGAAGTTGCGTGAATATTTATCCAGTATGAACTTTTTCAAGTCGCGTATGAATATCAAACTCCATACCCGGTGAATAATCATGGGCATGATACACCCTAGGAATGTATCACACATAGTAGCTGACTCAAAAACCCACCGGGTATGGACAAATGAGACAAACTGTCAGAAGACATTTGACTGTGTTCGAAACCCGCTCGACCCCGTATAAAGTGTTATAAAAAGTGTTATATAATAATAATAAACCTCTAAACAGTCTAAACACTATCACATTTTACTAACTACTGACATGCTTACTTATCAATCGCCTTGAGTAGAAAACAACTGAATAAGTAGCTAGGTAGTCACTTGCCCGTGGGTTGATAAGTTTCCAAAACCTAATCACAGATAAAATATCAAAGCATTGTACTATTCTACTACATAGGCATAGGGTATAGTCCGAGCTAGGTACATACCTAAATGAAATGGAGGAGTTGCAATTGGGAGAATATTGTTAATAAAATGACGTATGACGTCATCGCCTGCGGGAGCGTATGCCGTGACGTCGAAGTTCACGATTTACTCGTATTTTTTAAATCGACTTATCTCGGTATCTAGAAGTCGTAGAAGAAAAAGAAAAATTCCGTTAGTCCTCATTTTTCCTGCTCTGTGACTTTGAAACACCACCCAAGTAAGCGCAACTGATCTATTACGACATTTATATAACTCCTCGTTCTTATCACTAGCTTATAGGGTGGATAAGTTATTCAGTAGGTAGAGAAAGGCACATTATCATAGGTATTAGGTACCTAATATTAAATGGGGAGGTGAGTCATAGGTTGAGAACCACTGGCGCAAAATACCTCACGCCGAAAACTATGCGTAGTGTGAAATGTTTTGTTTTTCAAACTCCCGCCTAAAGTTTCTGATTTATCGACCAATCAGAAAACTCCAAGAAGTTAGTGTGCCCCTAGCGGCTGTTCTTGCAACTACGAAAGCTGTTCTTTTCATGGAAAAAGTTATCAAGCTGGGCCCGACCCTCCGGTAATTTTTTAGTCCGTACTTTATTCGATTGTGGTTAAAGAAAATCAGTACCTATGTACTTACCTACCAGTCGTAAAATTTGTAGTCAAAACTAAATGTCAGCCCGAAGGCAATCACCCTAGTAGGGCTAATCGAGGGCTGACGAAAAACGCCGACCGCGTCTGAACACGGGAAAAGGCGAAGAAGAATTGAGATTTTAATACTGGTCTAATATTTTTTTTTATTTATTGTTTGTTCGTATTCATTGTATTTATTACTATTGTTTGTAATATTGTTCCTACTGTTAAAAATAAAATAAAGCACGGAACGTTATTTCATGTTTAATTTCTCCCATTCTTCCCAGGTGGATCCAGAAAAAGGCATTTCGTTGCGGTTTCCCAGGTTTCTACGAATTCGTGAAGATAAAGCCGTGGAGGATGCCACCTCTGCGAGACAGGTAAATAACTGGTTGCCACGCAGAAAGTTTCGGGTTCGATTCCCAGAGTTGACAGAAAAAAATTGCACTTCTGAGGTTTAACATCACTGTATAACTGCCAAGGTCTGGTGACCTTTTTTTATATTATTAATATCATTATTATTATTAACTATTACTATTATTTTTTCATTTTTTATTATTTTTAAGAGGTTTGATAGCGGGAACTGTAAATGCTAAGGTCTTGTGCCTCGTTTACATTCAGCCCACTCTCCTGCTACTCGTCCTGCCGTATTTACTTCTCTCTTTACTGCTTGAGAAGTGAAGGCAGAAGTTGTGTGTTTATATTCAGCTCACTTCCCTTCCTAAACTACTTCTCCAAGCTGCCCTTGTCACGTAAAACTTTTAAAATCGTACAAAACACACAACGCAAATGATTCGGAGCTGAATGTAAACGTCTTCCTGCCCCTTCACTTCTCCTTGTCATGCCGGTCCTTTGACTCGTGCACGAAAAACCGACAATAAGGGGAGCACAGGGCAGGAGCAGTGGCAGTAGAAGTGGCGAGGCGAGTGAGGTGTTTACATTCTCGTCATGCCCAATTCCCTGCCCACTTTCCTGCTCATTGCCACAGAAGTGAGCTGAATGTAAACGAGGCGATACTTGGGCCGGGGCAAGAGGACAGGCCTGTACGGGGGATTCCTACTGGCTTGCTATGATCCCGAGAATGAACAGTTCCAATCTCTGTGTAAGGTAAGTGATTCCTACTGAAGAAGGACTATCTGGAAGGTGTAGGAGACACGTTAGATGTGGTGGTACTCGGAGGATACTTGGGCCGGGGCAAGAGGACAGGCCTGTACGGGGGATTCCTACTGGCTTGCTATGATCCCGAGAATGAACAGTTCCAATCTCTGTGTAAGGTAAGTGATTCCTACTGAAGAAGGACTATCTGGAAGGTGTAGGAGACACGTTAGATGTGGTGGTACTCGGAGGATACTTGGGCCGGGGCAAGAGGACAGGCCTGTACGGGGGATTCCTACTGGCTTGCTATGATCCCGAGAATGAACAGTTCCAATCTCTGTGTAAGGTAAGTGATTCCTACTGAAGAAGGACTATCTGGAAGGTGTAGGAGACACGTTAGATGTGGTGGTACTCGGAGGATACTTGGGCCGGGGCAAGAGGACAGGCCTGTACGGGGGATTCCTACTGGCTTGCTATGATCCCGAGAATGAACAGTTCCAATCTCTGTGTAAGGTAAGTGATTCCTACTGAAGAAGGACTATCTGGAAGGTGTAGGAGACACGTTAGATGTGGTGGTACTCGGAGGATACTTGGGCCGGGGCAAGAGGACAGGCCTGTACGGGGGATTCCTACTGGCTTGCTATGATCCCGAGAATGAACAGTTCCAATCTCTGTGTAAGGTAAGTGATTCCTACTGAAGAAGGACTATCTGGAAGGTGTAGGAGACACGTTAGATGTGGTGGTACTCGGAGGATACTTGGGCCGGGGCAAGAGGACAGGCCTGTACGGGGGATTCCTACTGGCTTGCTATGATCCCGAGAATGAACAGTTCCAATCTCTGTGTAAGGTAAGTGATTCCTACTGAAGAAGGACTATCTGGAAGGTGTAGGAGACACGTTAGATGTGGTGGTACTCGGAGGATACTTGGGCCGGGGCAAGAGGACAGGCCTGTACGGGGGATTCCTACTGGCTTGCTATGATCCCGAGAATGAACAGTTCCAATCTCTGTGTAAGGTAAGTGATTCCTACTGAAGAAGGACTATCTGGAAGGTGTAGGAGACACGTTAGATGTGGTGGTACTCGGAGGATACTTGGGCCGGGGCAAGAGGACAGGCCTGTACGGGGGATTCCTACTGGCTTGCTATGATCCCGAGAATGAACAGTTCCAATCTCTGTGTAAGGTAAGTGATTCCTACTGAAGAAGGACTATCTGGAAGGTGTAGGAGACACGTTAGATGTGGTGGTACTCGGAGGATACTTGGGCCGGGGCAAGAGGACAGGCCTGTACGGGGGATTCCTACTGGCTTGCTATGATCCCGAGAATGAACAGTTCCAATCTCTGTGTAAGGTAAGTGATTCCTACTGAAGAAGGACTATCTGGAAGGTGTAGGAGACACGTTAGATGTGGTGGTACTCGGAGGATACTTGGGCCGGGGCAAGAGGACAGGCCTGTACGGGGGATTCCTACTGGCTTGCTATGATCCCGAGAATGAACAGTTCCAATCTCTGTGTAAGGTAAGTGATTCCTACTGAAGAAGGACTATCTGGAAGGTGTAGGAGACACGTTAGATGTGGTGGTACTCGGAGGATACTTGGGCCGGGGCAAGAGGACAGGCCTGTACGGGGGATTCCTACTGGCTTGCTATGATCCCGAGAATGAACAGTTCCAATCTCTGTGTAAGGTAAGTGATTCCTACTGAAGAAGGACTATCTGGAAGGTGTAGGAGACACGTTAGATGTGGTGGTACTCGGAGGATACTTGGGCCGGGGCAAGAGGACAGGCCTGTACGGGGGATTCCTACTGGCTTGCTATGATCCCGAGAATGAACAGTTCCAATCTCTGTGTAAGGTAAGTGATTCCTACTGAAGAAGGACTATCTGGAAGGTGTAGGAGACACGTTAGATGTGGTGGTACTCGGAGGATACTTGGGCCGGGGCAAGAGGACAGGCCTGTACGGGGGATTCCTACTGGCTTGCTATGATCCCGAGAATGAACAGTTCCAATCTCTGTGTAAGGTAAGTGATTCCTACTGAAGAAGGACTATCTGGAAGGTGTAGGAGACACGTTAGATGTGGTGGTACTCGGAGGATACTTGGGCCGGGGCAAGAGGACAGGCCTGTACGGGGGATTCCTACTGGCTTGCTATGATCCCGAGAATGAACAGTTCCAATCTCTGTGTAAGGTAAGTGATTCCTACTGAAGAAGGACTATCTGGAAGGTGTAGGAGACACGTTAGATGTGGTGGTACTCGGAGGATACTTGGGCCGGGGCAAGAGGACAGGCCTGTACGGGGGATTCCTACTGGCTTGCTATGATCCCGAGAATGAACAGTTCCAATCTCTGTGTAAGGTAAGTGATTCCTACTGAAGAAGGACTATCTGGAAGGTGTAGGAGACACGTTAGATGTGGTGGTACTCGGAGGATACTTGGGCCGGGGCAAGAGGACAGGCCTGTACGGGGGATTCCTACTGGCTTGCTATGATCCCGAGAATGAACAGTTCCAATCTCTGTGTAAGGTAAGTGATTCCTACTGAAGAAGGACTATCTGGAAGGTGTAGGAGACACGTTAGATGTGGTGGTACTCGGAGGATACTTGGGCCGGGGCAAGAGGACAGGCCTGTACGGGGGATTCCTACTGGCTTGCTATGATCCCGAGAATGAACAGTTCCAATCTCTGTGTAAGGTAAGTGATTCCTACTGAAGAAGGACTATCTGGAAGGTGTAGGAGACACGTTAGATGTGGTGGTACTCGGAGGATACTTGGGCCGGGGCAAGAGGACAGGCCTGTACGGGGGATTCCTACTGGCTTGCTATGATCCCGAGAATGAACAGTTCCAATCTCTGTGTAAGGTAAGTGATTCCTACTGAAGAAGGACTATCTGGAAGGTGTAGGAGACACGTTAGATGTGGTGGTACTCGGAGGATACTTGGGCCGGGGCAAGAGGACAGGCCTGTACGGGGGATTCCTACTGGCTTGCTATGATCCCGAGAATGAACAGTTCCAATCTCTGTGTAAGGTAAGTGATTCCTACTGAAGAAGGACTATCTGGAAGGTGTAGGAGACACGTTAGATGTGGTGGTACTCGGAGGATACTTGGGCCGGGGCAAGAGGACAGGCCTGTACGGGGGATTCCTACTGGCTTGCTATGATCCCGAGAATGAACAGTTCCAATCTCTGTGTAAGGTAAGTGATTCCTACTGAAGAAGGACTATCTGGAAGGTGTAGGAGACACGTTAGATGTGGTGGTACTCGGAGGATACTTGGGCCGGGGCAAGAGGACAGGCCTGTACGGGGGATTCCTACTGGCTTGCTATGATCCCGAGAATGAACAGTTCCAATCTCTGTGTAAGGTAAGTGATTCCTACTGAAGAAGGACTATCTGGAAGGTGTAGGAGACACGTTAGATGTGGTGGTACTCGGAGGATACTTGGGCCGGGGCAAGAGGACAGGCCTGTACGGGGGATTCCTACTGGCTTGCTATGATCCCGAGAATGAACAGTTCCAATCTCTGTGTAAGGTAAGTGATTCCTACTGAAGAAGGACTATCTGGAAGGTGTAGGAGACACGTTAGATGTGGTGGTACTCGGAGGATACTTGGGCCGGGGCAAGAGGACAGGCCTGTACGGGGGATTCCTACTGGCTTGCTATGATCCCGAGAATGAACAGTTCCAATCTCTGTGTAAGGTAAGTGATTCCTACTGAAGAAGGACTATCTGGAAGGTGTAGGAGACACGTTAGATGTGGTGGTACTCGGAGGATACTTGGGCCGGGGCAAGAGGACAGGCCTGTACGGGGGATTCCTACTGGCTTGCTATGATCCCGAGAATGAACAGTTCCAATCTCTGTGTAAGGTAAGTGATTCCTACTGAAGAAGGACTATCTGGAAGGTGTAGGAGACACGTTAGATGTGGTGGTACTCGGAGGATACTTGGGCCGGGGCAAGAGGACAGGCCTGTACGGGGGATTCCTACTGGCTTGCTATGATCCCGAGAATGAACAGTTCCAATCTCTGTGTAAGGTAAGTGATTCCTACTGAAGAAGGACTATCTGGAAGGTGTAGGAGACACGTTAGATGTGGTGGTACTCGGAGGATACTTGGGCCGGGGCAAGAGGACAGGCCTGTACGGGGGATTCCTACTGGCTTGCTATGATCCCGAGAATGAACAGTTCCAATCTCTGTGTAAGGTAAGTGATTCCTACTGAAGAAGGACTATCTGGAAGGTGTAGGAGACACGTTAGATGTGGTGGTACTCGGAGGATACTTGGGCCGGGGCAAGAGGACAGGCCTGTACGGGGGATTCCTACTGGCTTGCTATGATCCCGAGAATGAACAGTTCCAATCTCTGTGTAAGGTAAGTGATTCCTACTGAAGAAGGACTATCTGGAAGGTGTAGGAGACACGTTAGATGTGGTGGTACTCGGAGGATACTTGGGCCGGGGCAAGAGGACAGGCCTGTACGGGGGATTCCTACTGGCTTGCTATGATCCCGAGAATGAACAGTTCCAATCTCTGTGTAAGGTAAGTGATTCCTACTGAAGAAGGACTATCTGGAAGGTGTAGGAGACACGTTAGATGTGGTGGTACTCGGAGGATACTTGGGCCGGGGCAAGAGGACAGGCCTGTACGGGGGATTCCTACTGGCTTGCTATGATCCCGAGAATGAACAGTTCCAATCTCTGTGTAAGGTAAGTGATTCCTACTGAAGAAGGACTATCTGGAAGGTGTAGGAGACACGTTAGATGTGGTGGTACTCGGAGGATACTTGGGCCGGGGCAAGAGGACAGGCCTGTACGGGGGATTCCTACTGGCTTGCTATGATCCCGAGAATGAACAGTTCCAATCTCTGTGTAAGGTAAGTGATTCCTACTGAAGAAGGACTATCTGGAAGGTGTAGGAGACACGTTAGATGTGGTGGTACTCGGAGGATACTTGGGCCGGGGCAAGAGGACAGGCCTGTACGGGGGATTCCTACTGGCTTGCTATGATCCCGAGAATGAACAGTTCCAATCTCTGTGTAAGGTAAGTGATTCCTACTGAAGAAGGACTATCTGGAAGGTGTAGGAGACACGTTAGATGTGGTGGTACTCGGAGGATACTTGGGCCGGGGCAAGAGGACAGGCCTGTACGGGGGATTCCTACTGGCTTGCTATGATCCCGAGAATGAACAGTTCCAATCTCTGTGTAAGGTAAGTGATTCCTACTGAAGAAGGACTATCTGGAAGGTGTAGGAGACACGTTAGATGTGGTGGTACTCGGAGGATACTTGGGCCGGGGCAAGAGGACAGGCCTGTACGGGGGATTCCTACTGGCTTGCTATGATCCCGAGAATGAACAGTTCCAATCTCTGTGTAAGGTAAGTGATTCCTACTGAAGAAGGACTATCTGGAAGGTGTAGGAGACACGTTAGATGTGGTGGTACTCGGAGGATACTTGGGCCGGGGCAAGAGGACAGGCCTGTACGGGGGATTCCTACTGGCTTGCTATGATCCCGAGAATGAACAGTTCCAATCTCTGTGTAAGGTAAGTGATTCCTACTGAAGAAGGACTATCTGGAAGGTGTAGGAGACACGTTAGATGTGGTGGTACTCGGAGGATACTTGGGCCGGGGCAAGAGGACAGGCCTGTACGGGGGATTCCTACTGGCTTGCTATGATCCCGAGAATGAACAGTTCCAATCTCTGTGTAAGGTAAGTGATTCCTACTGAAGAAGGACTATCTGGAAGGTGTAGGAGACACGTTAGATGTGGTGGTACTCGGAGGATACTTGGGCCGGGGCAAGAGGACAGGCCTGTACGGGGGATTCCTACTGGCTTGCTATGATCCCGAGAATGAACAGTTCCAATCTCTGTGTAAGGTAAGTGATTCCTACTGAAGAAGGACTATCTGGAAGGTGTAGGAGACACGTTAGATGTGGTGGTACTCGGAGGATACTTGGGCCGGGGCAAGAGGACAGGCCTGTACGGGGGATTCCTACTGGCTTGCTATGATCCCGAGAATGAACAGTTCCAATCTCTGTGTAAGGTAAGTGATTCCTACTGAAGAAGGACTATCTGGAAGGTGTAGGAGACACGTTAGATGTGGTGGTACTCGGAGGATACTTGGGCCGGGGCAAGAGGACAGGCCTGTACGGGGGATTCCTACTGGCTTGCTATGATCCCGAGAATGAACAGTTCCAATCTCTGTGTAAGGTAAGTGATTCCTACTGAAGAAGGACTATCTGGAAGGTGTAGGAGACACGTTAGATGTGGTGGTACTCGGAGGATACTTGGGCCGGGGCAAGAGGACAGGCCTGTACGGGGGATTCCTACTGGCTTGCTATGATCCCGAGAATGAACAGTTCCAATCTCTGTGTAAGGTAAGTGATTCCTACTGAAGAAGGACTATCTGGAAGGTGTAGGAGACACGTTAGATGTGGTGGTACTCGGAGGATACTTGGGCCGGGGCAAGAGGACAGGCCTGTACGGGGGATTCCTACTGGCTTGCTATGATCCCGAGAATGAACAGTTCCAATCTCTGTGTAAGGTAAGTGATTCCTACTGAAGAAGGACTATCTGGAAGGTGTAGGAGACACGTTAGATGTGGTGGTACTCGGAGGATACTTGGGCCGGGGCAAGAGGACAGGCCTGTACGGGGGATTCCTACTGGCTTGCTATGATCCCGAGAATGAACAGTTCCAATCTCTGTGTAAGGTAAGTGATTCCTACTGAAGAAGGACTATCTGGAAGGTGTAGGAGACACGTTAGATGTGGTGGTACTCGGCGGATACTTGGGCCGGGGCAAGAGGACAGGCCTGTACGGGGGATTCCTACTGGCTTGCTATGATCCCGAGAATGAACAGTTCCAATCTCTGTGTAAGGTAAGTGATTCCTACTGAAGATGGACTATCTGGAAGGTGTAGGAGACACGTTAGATGTGGTGGTACTCGGAGGATACTTGGGCCGGGGCAAGAGGACAGGAGGATTCCATTTTTGATCAATCGGGAGTCTTTTAATTTTTTCTGATTGTATGAGGGCTTGTTCTTCTATTTGTTTCATTGCATATAAATGTACACAAGTCTTGGAGAGCTGTTCTTTTTTTTTTCCTTCTTAAAGAGGTTTGACCGAGGGAACTGTAACTGCTAAGGTCTTCCTGTCCCAAAATCGAAGAGAGACCAAAGACAGGATAGGAGAAAGTCAATCGTTCCCTGAACATTATCCGTTCAGGATAAAATCCGCCCCGGGCGGGAATCGAACCCGCGACCTAGCGCTTACAAGGCAGATGCGCTACCCTCCAAGCTAACCAGGCGAGGCGTTCGAGAGTTTGGGTGAAACAGATACAGACAGACAAGCTAACTTTAACAAGCGTTGAAACTGTGGCGTTAAAAACTCGAAACTCCCTTTATTCTTGCAATTTAATTTACGAAGTTTTTTTTTTTTTTTTATTAAATAAAACAAAATAGTGTAAATAAATAGTAAATGGATCATAAATAATTTATTGTTCGTCCAATATACGGTATGTACATAGCGATTTATACACGTGGTAAATTATTTGTAAAACAAAATAAAATGTAACTCATCATTAGGAGTTAATTCCAAATTAACATTGGATTTTCATTTTCATTATTTCAATCAATCAGGTTAACCGGACTTATCACAAGGACCAGTTTAGGTAGACAGGGGAAAAAACACTGGTCACAATAGATCTAAAAAGGTCGCAGTGATAAAATTGCATACCCTCTCACAAGAGAGGAGCAACCAGACTCATAATAAATAAATAAATAGGTCCTACCTTGTGACTGAGTACACCCCAATTTTAATCAGAAGGGAGTGGGTTCAATCCCAGCCGAGGTATGGACTTTTATCCTCCACATTGTTTGAGAATTTGACCACAATAATGGCGATAGCCTACTGCTGGGTTAAAGGGACTCTTTAGTCCTATTCGAGCAGTATAAATAAGCACTATTATTAGAATATATCTGGCTAATCTGGTAGGGAATATTAAGATAGAGCTGAAATGACCCGGAACAGTCTAACCAAGCTATTTTTGATAGTTTTTGCGACTCATAAAGGGCAATAAAGGGGAGTTCTTTCGGCAATAAAGGGGCTTTTCAGCTCTATATCCAAAGTACCTGGGAATAAAAAGCCCAAACGGTCATACATCCACTTGTATGTTTTGTTTCCTAATTACAATCACAACCTTTTCTGTTTCGTCCCTTTGCTCATCTTTCCCGTGATCTTGTTTTATTCGCATAACACGTACATGAACTTTGGCTTCTTTTCTTCTCTTTCCAGTTCGATTCCATATTGCACATCTTCACGAAGTACAAAGAAAATACAAAACTGCCAAGGATAGTTACGAGCAACTGTTGAAGGAAGATGACCTACCAGTTCATTTGAAAGCAGACATATGTCGACAGTTAGGTAAGTGACGATCTCAACAATGTTCCATACACACATAAAGGAAATTTACTTATTAATTTTGATTCTCATAGGGTATCGTAGGGGCCCCTTCTGTATGTTTGATCCACGATAATTCACGAACGGTTCATCCGATTTTGATGAAAATTGGCAAACACGTTAATAATAATAATAAAAATCTCGTTAAATCTGGGGCCCGATCTCTGAATGAGTGAGCTTTAAGATGTGTCCACACATAGTCGACCGGCCGTCGATAGACATCGATTCATCTCGGCGATCGACGGCCGGTCGACTATGTTGGGACACACCTTAACAGTTCACTAAACTGCTAGTACATAAACAAATCCATACCTCAGGTGCGATTTTGATCATCACCCGTATCCTAACACGATCCCGTCTTTCCTCCCTCAGGATGGATGTACCACTGTATCGACACGCTAGGGGAGAAGTCTCATCGTGAAACGCTCGCCATCCACTGTCTGCAGAAGTCTATCGAGGCAGATCCCAAGTCCGGACAATCCCTGTACCTGCTAGGCCGGTGTTTTGCTGCCGTGGGCAAAGTCCACGACGCGTTCCTCGCCTATCGGAATTCTGTGGAGAAATCGGAAGGCAACGCGGACACATGGTGCTCGATCGGGTGAGTGTGGTCTGTCAAGGCGGTCACGCTACCCTCAAAGTTGACTAGGCTGGCATGCCAACCGGTTACTTTCTGTTTAGAGCAGCGGTTCCCAACCTTTTTCAGCCCGCGTACCCCTTGGGTACCCGGATTTAGTCTCACGTACCCCCGTCACCATCATAATGAGTACCGGGTACCCATACCTAGGTTATTGTGTACCATTACTACTGAGTTTTATACACACTCAGTACATTTAGAAAAAAATCAGTACTTTTTTGCACTAGTAAGCCGTCAAAATTCAAAATTTGCTTTTGTCCGCGATTCATTACACGATTTATTTTTTCTCGCGTACCCCCACAGGGTCTCTCGCGTACCCCCGGGTTGAAAACCGCTGATGTAGAGGTCTGAGGGAAGTGACGAATAGAACTCAAAGCAAAAGGCTCTATGCCCTCCGGTCTACTGTTTTTAGCCTTAGGGTCTTCCCACTCTGCGTGAGTTTCACATGTCCTGTAGGCAATGTAATTCAAAGTGTTCGAACCACACACGACACGATTTTTTTTTCCAAATGTCCCGTAGGCAATGTCATTTGAATGAAAGTGTTTAAGTGTTCCAACCACACACGACACGATTTTTTTCTAAATGTCCCGTAGGCAATATCATTTATATGAAAGTGTTTAAGTGTTCCAACGACACACGACACGATTTTTTTCCAAATGTCCCGTAGGCAATGTCATTTGAATGAAAGTGTTTAAGTGTTCCAACCACACACGACACGATTTTGTCCCGTAGGCAATGTCATTTAAATGAAAGTGTTTAGGTGTTCCAACTACACACGACACGATTTTTTTCCAAATGTCCCGTAGGCAATGTCATTTAAATGAAATTGTTTAAGTGTTCCAACGACACACGACACGATTTTTTTCCGAACGGGCCTGCAGACACAATCACTTACCTCGTGCGCAACACAGATGAATATGAAACACGTCACTAGAGAGTTAAGAACAGGATACTCAGATACCGCCAGACTTGTCATTTCACCATTCCCCAGATTATTACGACACTAGTACCTAAGCCGTCAAAATTCAAAATTTCCTTATGTCCGCCATTACACAATTTATTTTTTATCGCGTACCCCCACAGGGTCTCTCGCGTACCCCCACAGGGTCTCTCGCGTACCCCCGGTTGAAAACCGCTGATGTAGAGGTCTGAGGGAAGTGACGAATAGAGCTCAAAGCAAAAGGCTCTATGCCCTCCGGTCTACTGTTTTTAGCCTTAGGGTCTTCCCACTTGGCGTGAGTTTCACATGTCCTGTAGGCAATGTAATTCAAAGTGTTCCAACCACACACGACACGATTTTTTTTCCAAATGTCCCGTAGGCAATGTCATTTAAATGAAAGTGTTTAGGTGTTCCAACTACACACGACACGATTTTTTTCCAAATGTCCCGTAGGCAATGTCATTTAAATGAAAGTGTTTAGGTGTTCCAACGACACACGACACGATTTTTTTTTCCAAATGTCCCGTAGGCAATGTCATTTGAATGAAAGTGTTTAAGTGTTCCAACCACACACGACACGATTTTTTTTCCAAATGTCCCGTAGGCAATGTCATTTAAATGAAAGTGTTTAAGTGTTTCAACTACACACGACACGATTTTTTTTCCAAATGTCCCGTAGGCAATGTCATTTAAATGAAAGTGTTTAAGTGTTCCAACGACACACGACACGATTTTTTTCAGAACGGGCCTGCAGACACAATCACTTACCTCGTGCGCAACACAGATGAATATGAAACACGTCACTAGAGAGTTAAGAACAGGATACTCAGGCAGTAGTGTTAATATACCGTGTGTATCTGCCGATGTAAAGATATGAATCTGGGTGATGTACAATTCTAGGGAGATGCGGCCCAGACCCGCAAACAGAGAAGAGTAGCGCGTGCGCAATCTACCGCTAATGTTGCGCACCACGATGTAGCTCAGTATCTGAAAAGAGAATAGAATATAACTTGCTGTTAACTAGACAACCAGCTTGGTCTGGCTCGGGGACTAATGGCCCTTGGTCACCCATCCGGATAGTAACCACGCACAACGTTGCTTCACTCACCGGTATTATCACAGTGTAGGAGTGCAGTTCTGTGGTGAATCTGGGTGATGTACAATTCTAGGGAGATGCGGCCCAGTCCCGCAAACAGAGAAGAGTAGCGCGTGCGCAATCTACCGCTAATGTTGCGCACTACGATGTAGCTCAGTATCTGAGAACAGAAGAGAATAATAATAATAATAATAATAATAGTGGTTATTTATACTGCTCGCATAGGACTGAAAAGTCCCTTTACTCCTTTGGGCCGGGGCAAGAGGACAGGTCTGTACGGGGGATTCCTACTGGCTTGCTATGATCCCGAGAATGAAGAGTTCCAATCTCTGTGTAAGGTAAGTGATTCCTACTGAAGAAGGACTATCTGGAAGGTGTAGGAGACACGTTAGATGTGGTGGTACTCGCCTAGCGCTTACAAGGCAGACGCACTGCCAACTAAGCTAACTAGGCTGGCAGGCAGGAACGTTATTTCATGTTTTATGTCTCCCATTCTTCCCAGGTGGATCCAGAGAAAGGCATTTCGTTGCGGTTTCCCAGGTTTCTACGAATTCGTGAAGATAAAGCGGTGGAAGATGCAACCTCTGCTAGACAGGTAAATAACTGGTTGCCACGCAGAAATTCTCGGGTTCGATTCCCAGAGTTGACAGAAAAATTGCACTTCTGAGGTTTAACATCACTGTGTAACTGTGCTAAGGTCTGGTGACCTTTTTTTACATTATTATGAAGTATTACTATTTTTTTTTTAATTATTATTATTGTTATTTTTTTAGAGGTTTGATAGCGGGAACTGTAAATGCTAAAGTCTTATGATCACGAAATCGAAGAGAGAAGGAAGACAGGATAGGAGAAAGCCAGCCGTTCCGAAAACAAAAACATCCGTTCAGGATAAAATCCGCGCCGGGCGGGAATCGAACCCGCGGCCTAGCGCTTACAAGGCACTTACGCTACCCACCAAGCTAACCAGGCTGGCATTTCATCCGGTTACTTTCTGGTGTTCTCGTGTTAAACCCAGCACCTGAATGAGAATCTAAATCAGGGGTTTCCAACTTCCATGTGTATGCGGGCCACATGCTACATTGGGAGGTACTTCGCGGGCCACATATCTACATAGGGGAGCACCCCTTCCTCCCCCCTCCAAACTTTTCAGAAATGCAGTCCGATCAAATTTTGAGCGCTGCAGGCGAAATTTTTCAAAAGTATTCTCCAAGTGTAGCTCTTTTTACATTACCCAAATGTATTTTGTACAAAGCTCAAAAAGCTTCGCGGGCGCGGGCCACGAAAATGGTCTGTCGGGCCACGTGGCCCGCGGACCGCTAGTTGGAAACCCCTGATCTAAATGGATAGTATTGTGTCTCTTATCGCTCATCTGATGAGGGACATACTACGGAATGGGCATGCTATAACACAGATGTTTTATTTGTATTCCAGATTGCAGACATGTACCAGAGTCAAGATCAAATTATGAATCAGCAATCGACAACGTCCAAGTTCAACGAAGAAGATTTCTACTAGCTTCGCCTTAGCACCCCACACACAAAAAGCCCGCCTAAAGACTTACACCCATATTTATTAACAAAATGCTGGCTCTTAAGTTCGTGCTAAGCATAGTCTCAAGGCATTTGATTGGTCAATTTTGACTAGGTTTTTGTGTACCATTACTACTGAGTTTTATACACACTCAGTACCTTTTGAAAAAATTCAGTACTTTTTTGAACTGTACTGCACTAGTAAGCCGTCAACATTCAAAATTTGCTTTTGTCCGCGATTCATTACACGATTTATTTTTTCTCGCGTACCCCCACAGGGTCTCTCGCGTACCCCCGGGTTGAAAATCGCTGATGTAGAGGTCTGAGGGAAGTGACGAATAGAGCTCAATTTCAGCTCAAAGCAAAAGGCTCTATGCCCTCCGGTCTACTGATTTTAGCCTTGGGGTCTTCCCACTTTGCGTGAGTTTCACATGTCCTGTAGGCAATGTCATTTAAATGAAAGTGTTTAGGTGTTCCAACTACACACGACACGATTTTTTTCCAAATGTCCCGTAGGCAATGTCATTTAAATGAAAGTGTTGAAGTGTTCCAACTACACGCGACACGATTTTTTTCCAAATGTCCCGTAGGCAATGTCATTTAAATGAAAGTGTTTAGGTGTTTCAACCACACACGACACGATTTTTTTCCGAACGGGCCTCCAGACACAATCACTTACCTCGTGCGCAACACAGATGAATATGAAACACGTCACTAGAGAGTTAAGAACAGGATACTCAGGCAGTAGTGAGAGCCGCTTTGGAATCTTGAGGTACACAGAATGGCATTAGAGTGAGCATAATCTCGTGAAGCTGCGAACAAAAATGAAATGAAATGGTATCATTACGTATCATCATCATTTTTTAAGAGGATTTGATAGCTGCTCGGTTTTCAAGAGGTTTGACAGAGGGAACTGTAACTGCTATGGTCTTATCGTTCCGAAAGGGAAGAGAGAAGAAAGATAGGATAGGAGAAAGTCAACCGTTCCGAGAACGAATCTTATCTGGTTTAGGATAAAATCCGGCCCGGGCGGGAATTATTATTAAACGATTAGATCAAACTTTATTTACAGAATAAATATTTACAAATGGTAACATAATGTATACAATTATACATAGGTACAAAATAAAGTTTGATCAAGGGTGGGAATCGACCTAGCACTTTCAAGGCAGACACGCTACCCTCAAAGTTGACTAGGCTGGCATGTCAACCGGTTACTTTCTGTTTAGAGCAGCGGTTCCCAACCTTTTTCAGCCCGCGTACCACTTGGGTACCCGGATTTAATCTCACGAACCCCCGTCACCATCATAATGAGTACCGGGTACCCATACCTAGGTTATTGTGTACCATTACTACTGAGTTTTATACACACTCAGTACCTTCTGAAAAAATTCAGTATTTTTTTGAACTGTACTGCACTAGTGTAGCAGGGCCCAAAGTTTGACATCATCAGAACCGAAGCCTAGATCACAAGGCTAAGATAGGACGATCCGAAGCCACAACTCATGTCATCGAACCACAGAAGAGATAGCGATAACAGCGATGGGATGAGTTGGAACCTAAGACGTCACCGATAAGTTTCGTGATCACACTCCCTCTCTGACCTTATTTATTTTAAGAGGGGACTAACATCTTAGGTCTTTGCCCCTTCTGACCTTGATTGGTTATTCAAACATCGGCATAGTGTGGATTTCACCAACCTTCTTTCCAGCTTCAAACAGCCCGTTAGCTTAACAGCCCTGTTAAGCCAATACAAATTCAATGGAACTTAACTGGCTGTTAGCTCAACAGGAGTTCTAATGACTGAATAAATATTGGTGAAATCCAACACTAGTCTACTAACTCTCCGGGCATGCTTTGAGACAAACATTGGAAAAGCTGTAGTCTCAGGTCTTATGCTCCTTAGAACATGCCATCACTGATGCCTATGGGCCTTATACTCCTTATAACATACCATCACTGATGCCTATGGGTCTTATACGCCTTAACATACCATCACTGATGACTATGGGTCTTATACTCCTTAGAACATACCATCACTGATGCCTATGGGTATGAATATAAACAGAAATATAAGGAAGTTCCACAGAGCTGTGGACGCCTTATTATGCTCCTTAGAACATACCATCACTGATGCCTATAGGTATGAATATGAACAGAAATATAAGGAAGTTCCACAGAGCTGTGGACGCCTTATTTGTCTGTCAACAAAATATCTCGAGAACGGTAAGAGCTAGAGACTTGAAATTTGGTATGTAGTTCACAAATGTGACAAGGATGCAACTCAAAACGTTTTGTTGAGATAGGTGCTGCGGTTGGCGGTATTTTGACCGTTTTTTTGGCGGTTTTCAGCTATACCGACTAAACGGTTAGAGATGTTATAAAATTTTAGGGTATAAGCATCATTCATTAGGATAAGGAAAGTCGTGTGATGTTCACACCAGATTTTTTTCCATAACTTTCCATTTTCCATCACAATGCAATTCCCGTCTTCTCTTCCCTCAGGACGCCGTAGAGGCGGACATCACAGTGCAGGTGTGCGTGTTCCTATTCGACCTCCTGTATCTAAACGGGGAACCGTTGGTACGAGAACCGTTCTACAAACGGCGCGAACTACTCAGGGCGAACTTCCAACATAGGGAAGGCCAGTTTGTGTTCGCTACGAATCTGGACACCACGGACATGGATAAGGTCCAGGAGTTCCTGGATGAGAGTGTTAAAGGTAAATATTGTTATTGAATAGTTCACTTGTTACGACTTGAGACTTTGCCCCTGGTTTCCAAAGCAAAATTTAAACTTTAAGAAAAGAAAGAAAAAAGATCCCTGCCAGCCTAGTTAGCTTAGTTGGTAGTGCGTCTGCCTTGTAAGCGCTAGGCCGCGGGTTCGATTCCCGCCCGGGGCGGATTTAGGGTGTTAGTCCAGCCACTCCTTATCAGGTAGGCGTTACAGACGGACCTGATCAGGTGTACCTGTCAGGTCTACTTGATAGTGATTGGCTGGCATTAGGCGTAGGGACCAAAGGTCCCATAGGTGTGCTAAGTTTCAAGAACGAATCTTTCTATTAGATCTTGCTTTGTGTATAACATATGAGGGGTCAAGAGGAAGAACGGACAGCACATACCTCGTTTTAGAGATGGGTAGTACTTGGTATTTTCGAGAACCGGTAAAAAGTAGTTGATTACTTTTCGAGAACCGAGTACAAAATAGTCGTTGTAATCCAATTACTTTTACTCGTTAGATATAACCGAATCAAACCGAGAACTTACGAATACCTCTCTGGCACGCTCTCTCTCTCTCCCCCTTACCCCCCCCCCCCCCCCAGGGCCAAGCGCCATGAGTCTGTCTGCTAGACTTCCCCTTTCCCTCTCTTCCTAATGTAATCACATTATTTAGTAATCGGTTCTTTTGTAATTGGTTTGTACTTTGTACCTTGTAGACTGTAGACTTGTACTCATCGCGCGACTCGCGATAAAGCAATTACTTTTTTTAAGTAATTGATTACATCCAAATTAGAACCGGTACTTTACAAGTAAAATACTTACTCGTATACATCTCTACCTCGTTTCGAGATAATTGGAATTAAAGTTTAGGAGTTGCATATAAATGTACACAAGTCTTGGAGAGCTGTTTTTTTTTTTTTTTTTTTTTTTTTTTTTTTTTCACAGCGACCAGTCCGAACAGCACCAATAGTTTGATGCTCACGTACAGATAGCGCGCGTTACCATTACCCCGGGGAGGTACCTGGAAGATCAAATCAAATGATGAATCTTTGTGGTAAAGCAGAGAGCTTTTTTACAACTTTGTGGCTATCACAGTATTACAAGTCTTTCATTTATTCAATCATCATATTTATCATCGCTCGTTTCTTTTGAAACAACATGGTAAAACCAATAACTTTAGTAGTTGAATATTGTCTTTACATAACATCTAATACAGTGCTTCTCAAAGTTGTTGCCACCGCGGCCAACTTTTCACAATCTTTCCGCTGCACCCGCCTCAGCACATGAATATCTGTGTCTGCATACTCCTCAAGTCTGGCGGGTCTCCATCCCCACCACCCGTCGCGTCTCCCATGATCAAGCTACCGCATCAAACGATAGCTCAATCCCACCAGACCGTCTAACACCGCTGTTTGTAGATTGTTGTTTCGAAAGGGAAAAATTAACTGGCCAAAATCTCGAAATATTTTGGCGAGGAGGAACTTTTTGAAAAAACGTTCAAAAAAGCACCATCCTGTAAAGTTAGGTAAAAACCAAGATCACCAATGTATTAAGCACACAAAAATAATTGTCTATGCAAAAAATGGCACTCGAAAACGATCTAGAACAATTGAAATTCTTACGTTAACCGAGAGCGAAAATTTTCTGCACTTCAGATGTAAAGTTGGCACGCGAATCAAAAATGTGTTTGATTTTAGATTGGTACCGGATTCAGTGACGAAGATCTCCAGAAACATTCGGAACACTTCAAGCCCCACATCATACCTCAGCCGAAGTCCTACTAACCTTGTAAGCGCTAGGCCGCGGGCGGATTTTATCCTGCTGGGATAATGTTCGTTCTCGGAACGGCTGGCTTTCTCCTGTCCTGTCTCCCTTCTCTCTTCGATTTCGGGACGATAAGACCATAGCAGTTAGAATTCTCTCTGTCAAACCTCTTAAAAAATGTGTTTGATTTCAGATTGGTACCGGATTCAGTGACGAAGATCTCCAGAAACATTCGGAACACTTCAAGCCCCACATCATACCTCAGCCGAAGTCCTACTACCTGTGCGACGCCTCCTTAGCGCCAGACCACTGGTTCGATGCCACCACGGTGTGGGAAATCAAATGCGCCGACCTATCCCTCTCCCCCGTCCATAAGGCTGCTCAGGGCATTGTAAGTTTATGTTTTTTTTTTTTTTTTTTTTTTTTTTTTTTTTTTTATTTTTTTCAAATGCAAAGGTTTTCAAGTCATCCTCAAACACTTCCCCAGTGCACTAGAACTAGACGAACTACTCCCACAAGATGACCATTGTCCTAAACAGGAGTACTTGACCATAATCCAGCAAATCCTGCAATATCATCTCCCTCAAGTGTCCTACAAATACAACCCCTACATAGAGGAAAGCTGCTGGATACTGGAGTCCCTCTCCTGATAAAGATCACACAAACAAGCCAACATACCGGGGATGTGGAGCACATAAGAAACAAGGCTAATGTCCCTGACATATACGACAAAGTCAAAAACTCCCCAGCTTACATAGCATTCTATTTGACAGCCATATCGTAAAACTTTTAATGAAAAGAGAAGCAGAAGAACTAGAGAAGAGGAGGAATGAGGGAAAAGGAAGAAGAAGGTGAGGAGAAATTTAATTTGAAAACTGATTTAATTTTTTTCTTTCTCCTCCAGCACCACCGTCTTCTGCTGCCTCTCACTTCTTGGGAGCATTTTCTTAATAAAAAATGATTTATATTCCTTTATAGGAAAATCTCCCGTACTACTGTTTGTAATGAACTTAATAAAAATTGTATAGAAAAGAACTTTCAAGTCGAATCTACACGGTCGAAGATGTGGCTTGACGTTAATCCGGTCTTGTTTATCCTTCTGACGCGAGACGTTGTTGAGCTTGTTGTTTATCCACGATAATCGGTTTGCTTGTAAGTACCTACGTACACAAGTACTTCTCAGAATATATGTACAATTATGAACATAATCTTTAAATTCTCTCTTGAAATGCACCAAAGTTCCTTTGATCACAGGGTAGACAGACAGATCTGGAAATTATGTCTTCTTGGACTGTATGTCTAAAAGTCATAATTGCTCCTCAGTACATATTAGGTACAGTAGAGTTGATTAAGTTCGTCAACCCTACTTACTGTCATTTGAAACCTAGAAGACATTTTGCCTCGCCAAACTAGTCTGTCTTGATGAGTTCAACCTAAGTAAATTTATCGCACCTGAAAGAGCAATCTGGAAAATAAATACCCCCCTCCTCCAAACTTTTCAGAAATGCAGTCCGATCGAATTTTGAGCGCCGCAGGCGACATTTTTCAAAAGTAATCTCCAATTGTAGCTCTTTTTACATTACCCAAATGTATTTTGTACAAATCTCAAAAAGCTTCGCGGGCCGCGAAAATGGTCTGGCGGGCCACGTGGCCCGCGGACCGCTAGTTGAAAACCCCTGATCTAAATGGATAGTATTGTGTGTCTTATCGCTCATCTGATGAGGGAATACTACGGGATGGGCATGCTACGACACAGATGTTTTATTTGTATTCCAGATTGCAGACATGTACCAGAGTCAAGATCAAATTATGAATCAGCAATCGACAACGTCCAAGTTTAACGAAGAAGATTTCTACTAGCTTAGCCTTAGCACCCCATACACAACAAGCTGGGCCCGTCCCTCCGGGAATTTTTTAGCCCGTAGTTTATTCGATCGTGATTAGAGAAAATCAGTACCTATATATGTGTACCTACCTAATTTGTTTAATGTTCAGTTTATTATCATTCTTGATTTGATTTTACTTTCATGTAATGATTTAGAATTAAGACTAGAGCGGACAACACAATTACCTCGTTTCGAGATAATTGGAATTAAAGTTTAGGAGGTGCATATAATTTTTCTTAGAGGTTTGACAGAGGGAACTGTAACTGCTAAGGTCTTCCTGTCCCAAAATCGAAGAGAGAACAAAGACAGGAGATAGGAGAAAGTCAGCCGTTCCCGGAACATTATCCGTTCAGGATGAAATCCGCCCCGGGCGGGAATCGAACCCGTGACCTAGCGCTTACAAGGCAGATGCGCTACCCTCCAAGCTAACCAGACTGGCGTTCGAGAGTTTGGGTGAAACACATACAGACAGACAAGCTAACTTTAACAAGAGTTGAAACTGTGGCGTTAAAAACTTGAAACTCCCTTTGTTCTTGCAATTTAATTTACGAAGTTTTTTTTTTATTTAAATAAAACAAAATAGTGTAAATAAATAGTAAATGGATCATAAATAATGTATTGTTCTTTCAATATACGGTATGTACATAGCGATTTATACACGTGGTAAATTATTTGTAAAACAAAATAAAATTTAACTCCTCATTAGGAGTTAATTCCAAATCAACATTGGATTTTCATTTTCATTATTTCAATCAATCAGGTTAACCGGACTTATCACAAGGACCAGTTTAGGTAGACAGGGGAAAAAACGAAGAAGTAGCAAAGGTTGAGTGCGAAGGGCATCCACTCGTAAATTTGTAGCTAAAACCAAATGTCAGCCCAAAGCAATCACCCTAGCTAGGGCTGACTAAGAGGCTGACGAAGAACGCCGACCCCGTCTGTACACGGGAAAACATGAAGATAGTAAGAAAATAAAGTAAGCAATCTTATATTATAAAATCAAGATCCATTCACATTTCACACACTGATCGCTCTATCTCCTGAACCACAACACCTAGAAAGCTGAAATTTGGTAGGAATATTCCTATTATGGTCTAGTGTGCAATAAGAAAGGATTTTGCGAAAATCTACACCAATCCTGAGATATGATCAATTTTTGATCGCTAAAATCTCCATTAGAAATACACAGAGTGCAGAGACTGCGGGAGTGAAATGTTCCGCTCTCGACCAACATTTTGAGTTTCGTTTATGTTTTTAGTTTGATATAGGGAGCGCGCAGCGCGACCGTATTTTTTATTATTTTCTACAAGTTCGGCCATGCCTTTTCTACAAGTTTGGCCATGCCTCGGGATTACATCCATGCCTATCCAAGAACGGAAAAGTTTGGTTAGAAAATTTCCACCCTGCACGGGGTTCGTAGCACCTCTTGGGCTCTCTTCAATTTCGGGAAGATAAGACCTCTGGTGTTACAGATCCCTCTATCCACCCTCTTGGAAGTACTTACCTATCACAGAGGTAAAAGTAGGTAAGTATGAGCCCTAGTTTTCCCAGGGAACTAATGACAATGTACATGGGGGTCGGTTCTTCATAAAGGAACTTGACTGATTGCTTCAGGGTCAGAATGGTAGAATATAACTCAACCTTCGCTATTGATATAGCGTGAGGAAATTTGGGCTAGTCTACTCTCTGTTTATAGTCCCCTAGCTAGACGCTGATCTACTCTCTGTTTATAGTCCCTCACCCAGACTTTGAAAGGATAAGGAAAGTAAAAAGAAATAATAATAATAATAATAATGAACTTCACAGGGAAAATAAGTCCATGTGGCCCTTGGTCACCCATCCGGATAGTAACCACGCACAACGTTGCTTCACTCACCGGTATTATCACAGTGTAGGAGTGCAGTTCTGTGCACTCCGCTTCGCTACAGAGCATAGCGAATGTTGAGTTGAGACAAATAGCGCCTATCGCTACAAACAGAGCTACCAGGGTGACTTTGGTGGAGAACAGATTGGAATAGGTGTTGTCATCAATCAGGTTGAACTTCTGGATGAGAATCAAACTCAGACTGAATACACAGCCGTACAGGAAACTGAAAATGAGAAACAAGATTTAGATTTTTTACGGGTGTTTAAAACAACCATTTTACACACTGCATCAAAACAAAAACATACCAACTACGAAAATAAAAGTACAGTAGAACCTCGATTATTTCAACTAATGGGGACCGAGGGTAGTTGAAATAATCGAAAGTTGAAATAATTGAAATTCCGTATAAAACGATGAAAAAGGGACAAGATTTAGATACAAAAGAACAAAATGGTTAATAAAGTAGGTATTGTATTAGGTAAAGTAGGTACAAAATGGTTAATAAAGTAGGTATTGTAGATCGAGGGGAAGAAGGAAGTTTGGTATGCTGACAGACATCTTAAGAGGAAGGACTTATGAACAAATGAAGAATGATGCCCAAGACGTACCAACTACGAAAATAAAAATACAGTAGAACCTCGATTATTTCAACTAATTGGGACCGAGGGTAGATGAAATAATCGAAAGTTGAAATAATTGAAATTCCGTATAAAACGATGAAAAAGGGACAACATTTAGATACAAAAAAGAACAAAATGGTTAATAAAGTAGGTATTGTGTTTTCTAAGTTATACCTAACTCATCTCTTATTGCCGAAATATGAAAGGGGATATTTCTTCGAAAAAAAATACCATGCCTTGTTTGGGACTCGAACCCACGGTTCGTTGTTTATAAGGTCACCTAGCTACTCACCTATATCTGTCCAGTTTTTTATGTTATACCTATCTCATCTCTTATTGCCGAAATATGAAAGGGGATATTTCTTCGAAAAAAATACCATGCCTTGTTTGGGACTCGAACCCACGGTTCGTTGTTTATAAGGTCACCTAGCTACTCACCTATATCTGTCCAGTTTCCATCTGGTCCACCAATCATGAATATCATCATCTGTGGTAACGAACAATGCTTTCCATGGACGAGTAACAAATACCTTCTCGAAAAATACCTGAAGAAAAAATCTTCCTCATTACTTGAGTAATAGATAGTAAAAATCTAGTTTATTCTAATCTTGACGGTGGACTCTCTACTGGTAGCGATGATATTTGTTACCAAACATATTCCCTACGACACTTCTTTGTTTAGCTTACCATATTATTATTATTTTTTTAAAGAGGTTTGACAGAGGAACTGTATCCGCTATGGTCTTATCGTCCCGAAATCGAAGAGAGAAGGAAGACAGGATAGGAGAAAGCCAGCCGTTCCGAGAACGAACATTATCCCAAAGAAAAAATGAGATCAGAGATTTTTCATTTACATTAATGTACCTACACATTTATTTATTTTCCTCCCTACAAGTCGAACACAAAAACTACCTCGGTGGTGTAGTGGTCAAGGCGTTCGCCTGGTGAACAGGAGGGCGTGGGTTCAATCCCAGCCGAGGGTATGGAATTTTATCCTCAATATAATTTGAGAATTTGACCACAATAATAGTAGTAGCCTACTGCTGGAGTAAAGGGACTTTTCAGTATACAAGTAGGGTTCGTTCTCGGAACGGCTGGCTTTCTCCTATCCTGACTTCCTTCTCTCTTCGCTTTCGGGACGATAAGACCTTAGCAGTTACAGTTCCCTCTATGAAACCTAATTAAAAACTCCCTTTTAATATAGTACCTACCTTTCCACTCGTCCGTCTGATCTCGATTGAGTATCTTAATATATCTGCTGTCCTCAGTGAAGGTAAAAGTAGGGTTCGTTCTCGGAACGGCTGGCTTTCTCCTATCCTGACTTTCTTCTCTCTTCGCTTTCGGGACGATAAGACCTTAGCAGTTACAGTTCCCTTTATCAAACCTAAACTCCCTTTTAATATAGTACCTACCTTTCCACTCGTCCGTCTGATCTCGATTGAGTATCTTAATATATCTGCTGTCCTCAGTGAAGAACACGCCCAATACAAACACATATCCAATTGGAAGCCAGAATGACACTTGAGAATAATATTTGTTCTCTTTCATGAAGAAGTTGGTTCTGTGGAAGCCAAGAAGACACAAAATATTAATTTGACATAAGTCCTTGGTGTGTCTGGCTGGGGGACTTTAAACAAGGAGAATACCAGCCTGAATTTCCCTTGCTAAAGAAATAGCAAAGGTAGAGTGCAAAGGGCATCCACTCGTAAAATTTGTAGCCAAAATCAAATGTCAGCCCAGAGGAATCACACTAGTTAGAGCTGATTGAGTCTGTACACGGGAAATGGCGAAGACAAAGAAGTACTTACTTAGTGTTAAAAAAAAAAAAAAAATATATATATATAAAACCCGCCAAAATGCCGCCAACCGTATCACCGATTTTAATCAAAAGTTTCGTGTTGCATCCTTGTCACATTTGTGGACTACATACCAAATTTTAAGTCTCTAGCTCATACCGTTCTTGAGATATTTTGTTTACAGATAGACACACACGGATCAATGGCTGAACCTTTGCATTTAGTCGGAACGAAAATTTTGTGAAATACATATTACTTTCCTTCCTTTAGTAAATATTTTTTCTCGTTTTCAGTTTAGACTTGGAAAAAAAAAACTTCCTCATAACTTCAGTAATAGATAGTAAAATCTAGTTTATTCTAATCTTGACGGTGGACTCTCTACTGGTAGCGACGATATTTGTTACCAAACATATTCCCTACGACACTTCTTTGTTTTGCTTACCATATTATTATTTTTTTTTTAAAAAAAAAAAAGAGGTTTGACTGAGGGAACTGTAACTGCTATGGTCTTATCGTCCCGAAATCGAAGAGAGAAGGAAGACAGGATAGGAAAAAGCCAGGCCATCACTGATGCCTATGGGTCTTATACTCCTTAGAACATACCATCACTGATGCCTATGGGTCTTATACTCCTTAGAACATACCATCACTGATGCCTATGGGTCTTATACTCCTTAGAACATGCCATCACTGATGCCTATGGGACTTATACTCCTTAGAACATGCCATCACTGATGCCTATGGGTCTTATACTCCTTGGAACATACCATCACTGATGCCTATGAGTCTTATACTCCTTAGAACATGCCATCACTGATGCCTATGGGTCTTATACTCCTTAGAACATGCCATCACTGATGCCTATGGGACTTATACTCCTTAGAACATGCCATCACTGATGCCTATGCGTCCTATACTCCTTAGAACATGCCATCACTGATGCCTATGGGTCTTATACTCCTTAGAACATGCCATCAAAAATCAGATCCCTCACCTCAGAAATATACAGCACAGCGACCAGTCCGAACAGCACCAATAGTTTGATGCTCACGTACAGATAACGCGCGTTACCATTACCCCGGGGAGGTACCTGGAAGATCAAATCAAATCATGAATCTTTGTGGTAAAGCAGAGAGCTTTTTCACAACTTTCTGGGTATCACAGTATTACAAGTCTTTCATTTATTCAATCATCATATTTATCATCGCTCGTTTCTTTTGAAACAACATGGTAAAACCAATAACTTTAGTAGTTGAATATTGTCTTTACATAACATCTAATACAGTGCTTCTCAAAGTTGTTGTCACCGCGGCCCACTTTTCACGACTCCAATCTTTCCGCTGCACCCGCCTCAGCACATGAATGTAAAAAAAAAACATAGGTAGTTTTTCTTTTTAACTTTTCTTTTTACTCTGGTAATACCACCACTGGTCGCTACTCGATTAAAGTAGCTACTCACTTGTCCCCACGAGGCTGAGTGCACCCCGAACTTCAAACACAGAGCCGAAAAAACCTCGACCCCGCCGGGAATCGAACCCGGGACCTCCGGCGTGCAAGCCTAGTGTGATACTCACTCGGCCACGGAGGTTGCTTACCTGGAGGATCAAATAGAGTAGGGAGAACCAGAAGGTAACCAGCGGGACGAAGTGGTAGAACTGGCCACCGCGGCCCGCTTTTCACGACTCCAATCTTTCCGCTGCAACCGCCTCAGCACATGAATATAAAAAAAAAACATAGGTAGGTACCTATAATTTTTCTTTTTACTCTGGTAACACCGCCACTGGTCGCTACTCGATTAAAGTAGCTACTCACTTGTTCCCACGAGGCTGAGTGCACCCCGAACTCCAAACACAGAGCCGAAAAAACCTCGGCCCCGCCGGGAATCGAACCCGGGACCTCCGGCGTGCAAGCCTAGTGTGATAACCACTCGGCCACGGAGGTTGCTTACCTGGAGGATCAAATAGAGTAGGGAGAACCAGAAGGTAACCAGCGGGACGAAGTGGTAGAACTGGTACGGGCGATTCATGGCCACACAACACAGAATTGTGATCCCGTTGAGACGAAACAAGACCTGGAATAGAAAAGGAAGAATTTTCCGTACTTGTTCAGAAGTCACGTCAATGGAAAATTGCTACTCCCATGACTTTTCCAGGTTTTCTTTAAATGTTCACGATTTTCCATAACTTTTTGGCCGATTATCAGATTCCATGACTTTTTCAGGTCACGTATAAACAATCAAAGGGACTTTTCAGTCCTATGTGAGCAGTATAAATAAGCAATATAATCATGATTTATTATTATTATTTTTTTCTTTTTTTTACTATCATTATTATTAATATTATCTTTATTATAATGTTTAGGAAAATATATCTCTAAACTCATACCCACCTTTGTATAAAATACAATAATAGTCATAGAACTCTCCTCCTCCGACTCAGGCTTAACCTAATGGAGGAAGAGAACCTGACCCTAAAAACCTACTTTGTTTACATATGTACCTATACCTACAAACCTACATAGTATATAAGTTATGTACCATTATGAAGACCAATTGTAATTATGTACTTATTAATGTACTTATATTGTATCGTAAACAAAATTATAAACAATAAAAATAAAGGTTTATCAAAAAATTGAAAATTGAATTGAATTATTTACCTGAAGATATCGCACCAGTCCGCTGTCAGGCCGATGCCACATGTAATAGAAGTGACCAAACCCAGAGATGAACAAATAGGAGGAGGCAAATATTCGCATGTGATTCAATATGGGGAGCTGGGTTCGAGCCCCGGTCATGTGAGAAATCACCAGGATCAACTGCATACACCCTGTACAACACAGAGAGAGAGATTTATATATTCAACAATCTGTATAAGATAGATGGTGGATTTCACCGATGACTTAATTATAGAGATTTCACTAATGGGAGAATTTTTAATCCTCCGAAAAGGAAGAGTACTTAAAAACTCCCTTTTGGATCATTAAAAACTCCCTTTTGGATCATTAAAAACTCCCTTTTGGATCATTAAAAACTCCCTTTTGGATCATTAAAAACTCCCCTTTGGATCATTAAAAACTCCCTTTTGGATCATTAAAAACTCCTTTTTGGATCATGAAATTTTTTGCCATTAGTGAAATTTCTCACTAAGTCATTGGTGAAATCCACCAAGAGAGGAACAAGAATAGATTAAGGCCAGGGGCCACAAAGTTAGTTTAAACTCGGTTTAAATTTAACTCTCGCATTAAGCAATCTGAAATAGCCAGCCTGGTTAGCTTGGTTGGTAGCGCGCATCTACTTTGTAAGCGCTAGATCGCGAGTTCAATTTCCGCCCGGGGCGGACTTTATCCTAACTTCATCTAGCGCTGTTCGCATGAATTGATGGATCCCTATATATCCATATATTATATAAGAAGAGACGACGAGAGAACGAAAGATTGTGAGTCATGTCGGGGGAGGAAGGAAACAGAAGCGGTAAAGGCACATGTCTAGAGTCAGTCGAGATGATCACACTAAGGAGACCGACTGTAAGACTAAAACGATGTATAAAATGCGACCTACGGGACAACGGTAGATGAAAAAAAACGATAAAGCAATCGTTCCCTTTACGTCCGACATAAAGAGAGAACAAATTTCAGGGGGTCCGTTCTGTGTGGTTCCTAATACAGTTAATTATAAAACCACAGAAGAACCGAAGGGTGTGCTTTGGTTGAAGAAAGTACTTCTCTTGTTTATCAAATAGAGAGTCACGTAAGACCGAAGAGTTAAACCTATGACACAAACATAACCCGCACAGGAAGTGACTCTGTCCCGTCTATATAATTCTATGAGTAGCTCTAGTCTGCCTGCTCACTTTCCATCGCAATGACTATAATTTCCCTCACAAATCCAAACTATTTCCCTTGACATCTGACGATTCCAGAATACAGGGCTTCGCTTCTCTCTCCTTCAGCCCTATCCTCTTTCGGTCGGCAGGCTCTTGCTTTGGGATGGAAAATG
>NW_007378836.1:182729-206185 GCF_000475195.1 Diaphorina citri
ATCTCCCACGAGAGTGAGTATCCGTTTCCTGTAGTCCCTACAGTCCTGAAATTGGCCGGTCAGGGTACGAGTGATTCAGCCAGCCGTTTCCGAGAACGAACATTATCCCATCAGGATAAAATCCGCCCCGGGCGGGAATCGAACCCGCGGCCTAGCGCTTACAAGGCAGACGCACTACCAACTAAGCTAACTAGGCTGGCAGCTTACCATATTAGAAATCCCGTATACACAAGTACTTGGAGAGCGGAATACTGTTCCGGGGTGGAACAACAGGTAGCGTCGTTGAAGTTCATATGATCATTACAGTACACGTTGAGGAGCAGCTGAACATGGATGTCAAGACATTGGGGCGCTACGTGAAAACCTAGTCGCATTTCGTCCAACTTGCCGCTGGCAACTAGGCGGGTACACCATATAGGTACTGAAAGTTGTCCTGAGATCAGTATTCAACAGCAAAATGGGTACCACCACCGCACCGTATCCACATGACAAAAATTATGTACAGCTTGGCCTAAACTGGATTAAAAGAATAGAAAATTAATTTTTTTGTCCTATTTAGCCGCCATCTTGTCCATCTCTAATATAGCTTCTTAAATCGGCAAAATAACCACTTTTTTCAAGTCAGCATACCTGAAAACATACTAGGCGGGAACTGGACCACACTATCACGTCACTAGAAGATAACGTCTGTGAACACAATTCAACCGGGGAAAAATTCACGTTAAAAAGGTTTCTTTTTTTTTTTTGATTTGATAGAGGGAAAAAAGTTTTGATAGAAAAGAAGAGGTTTGATAGAGGGAAAAGAGGTTTGATAGAAGGAACTGTAACTGGCAAGGTTTTGAAAGGCAGGAAAATAAAAGCTTAGGTATTACTTTTCTTTAACAGGTTTGACAGAGGGAAAAGAGGTTTGATAGAGGGAAAAAAGGTTTGATAGAGGGAAAAGAGGTTTGATAGAGGGAAAAGAGGTTTGATAGAGGAAAAAGAGGTTTGATAGTTTTGGCCAGTGATTTGTTACAATAAATGTTCAGTCAGAAATCTTGAAATCCGTGTCTTCCATCATACTAAACAGAGGGAAAAGAGGTTTGATAGAGGGAAAAGAGGTTTGATAGAGGGAAAAGAGGTTTGATAGAGGGAACTAACTACTAGGGTCTTATTGTTCCGAAATCGAAGAGAGAGGAAGATAGGATAGGAAAAAGCCAGCCGTTCCGAGTAAACATCCCATCAGGATAAAATACGCCCCGAGCGAAAATCGAACCCGCGGCCTAGCGTTTAAAAGTTCGTTCTTGGACGGCTGGCTTTCTCCTATCCCGTCTTCCTTCTCGGTTTGCTTTGGGACGATAAGACCTTAGCAGTTACAGTTTCCTCTGTCAACCCTCTTTGAATTGAATTGAATTGAAATAGTATTACATTTATTTTTCAAATTTAAATAACAATAAAAAAAAACCCTAAGCTACTTCTAACTTCTTGGGGTAGTTTAATAAAAAAAGGTAGTTAAATACCAAAACGACTGTTTCTTACCTCTATGGCAGCTTTATTATAGGCGTCTATCAGTTGATTGGTGATCATTCAACCCTCTTTGAATTGAATTGAATTGAATTGAAATAGTATTACATTTATTTTTCAAATTTAAATAACAATAAAAAAAATCCCTAAGCTACTTCTAACTTCTTGGGGTAGTTTTTTAAAAAAAGGTAGTTAAATACCAAAACGACTGTTTCTTACCTCTATGGCAGCTTTATTATAGGCGTCTATCAGTTGATTGGTGATCATTTCATACTCTGGACTCAGCTTCTTTTCATTGACTGACTCCTGGAGATTCCAAATAACTCGAGACTTCCTTTCACTCAGAATATCCATGGCCTAGAGAAAAAAAAAAAAACATGATTGAATTTTATTTATTTATTTTCCAAGTAGTGTTTTTTTTTTTTTTTTGAAGTTCCCGTCAGACATCGCGCGACCCGGAACTTTGCTTCGGTAAGTACTTCATAAGAAAACATACAAAGCAGTAGGAAGTGGTTCGCTATGATCGGAATACCACCTTTACTCTTGTTTTCAAAGCAGTAGAAAGCGGTCGCTATGATCGGAATGGTACTTGAGAGTCTTATCGTCCCAAAATCAAAGAGAGAAGGAAGACAGGATAGGAAAAAGCCAGCCGTTCCGAGAACGAACATTATCCCATCGGGATAAAATCCAAAAAGGGCGGGAATCGAACCCGCGGGCAAGCGCTTACAAGGCAGACGCGCTACTCTCCAAGCTGGCAACATCTTACCTCTACAAGTCTGGATAGATTAGCCGAGTACTCTGTTATGTGATCCAAGGCTGTAGCGTTGTACTGTTGCATAGACCAAGTGCCAGCGCCAAGCAGGATCATACTGGGGGGACGATCAATGTTCTGTGCAAAAACGAAAACATATACTGACATACATACAGTAGAACCTCGATCATTTCAACCTCCATTATATCAACTCTCTATTGTTTCAACTCCAAAAATCCGGGTTTTTCACTTATCTTTCAAGGAAATCCTATTTTTTTTTTTAACAGAGGAAGAGATTGTTGAGTTGGAGTTCTAATGTAGTAAGAAAAGATCACTTTGAAAATAGAACATTGGAACGAATTTATTTTGTGTAGACTCACCAGCGACTGTATCGCGCGATCCGGAAGCTTGCTTCGGTAAATACTTCATAAGAAAACATACAAAGCAGTAGAAAGCGGTCGCGCGACCAGGTCGCTATGATAGGAATGGTACTTGAGAGGTTTGACAGTCTGGCAACATCTTACCTCTACAAGTCTGGATAGATTAGCCGAGTACTCTGTTATGTGATCCAAGGCTGTAGCGTTGTACTGTTGCATAGACCAAGTGCCAGCGCCAAGCAGTATCATACTGGGGGGACGATCAATGTTCTGTGCAAAAACGAAAACATATATAGTGGGTGGCCTAACGTCACAATTTTGGCCAAAAGCTGCATTTATTCAGGAAAGCACCAAATTTGGTATGGACCTTCATTGGGTTGTACCACTAAATTTGGCCCTATTTTCATTGTCTTATACGGTATTTCTTTTATTTCAACTTTTATACAGAACCTCGATAATTTCAACTACCTTCGGTCCCAATTAGTTGAAATAATCGAGGTTCTACTGTACCTACATTCTATAGATAAAAAAATCTCTCTCCTGGTAGATAAATATGCATAGAAAAAGTGTATTATTCATTTATTTATTTCGTAGGTAGCTACTCTACTAAACTCGCACGAGTTTGAGTGCACCTTGTATTCCAAATACAGAGCTGAAAAAACTTCGACCTCGCCGGGAATCAAACCCGGGACCTCCGGTATATTTACAAATGCAAGAGGTATTGACTATTAGGAGTATTAGGTCATTCTTCCCCGAGCAGCCCAGTATTTTTCCACACTATCTTTGCTAGCTTCAGGCTGTGTTTATGTACAGGGCTGAGATGAGCTCGGACGAGGTGAGATAGGATATTGTTTCTACAGTTTTGCATTGGAGTGGTAACTTAAGTAAGGATAGCGTGGGATTGTTGGGCATTTTTTCTAACCCTCTGTCCCGGCGGCAATTTTTAAAATTTATTTTATATTTATTTTTGTTTGCTTTGTAACTCGCTTGTTTGTAATATCTAATTTAAATGAAAAGTATAATATAAACGTGCAGACTAGAGATAAAAAGTAAAAAATGAATTCAGATTGTACGCGTTGCGGAAAAAAAAAAAAATCAAAATTTCGAATTTCCCGCCAACTTTACAAGTTTACAAGCTCATGAAGGCTCTGTGTTAAGTTACCACATCATTTTCCACACGCCAAGAAAGGCCGAGAATGGCCTATCTCAGCCCTGTACATAAACACAGCCTCAATGGCATTGCTTCGCTTGGCTAGCTTCAATTAGACAAGTGACTCGCGTTCATAGGAGTTTGTAACGAACATAAGTAAGGGATATAAAGGAGAATCCATACAACCTATTGAGAGGCTGATCGGAAAAAGGGGCGAAAGTCGAAAATTTGAGTCTCGAGAAAATCGCGTTTAGAGTTTGAAAAGATATTATACTTATTTATACATAAATTCTTAGCACATGAGTTTGTTTACAAAAACTCAAGTAACTCCGTGAAAAAGGGAGTTATCAATATGAATCTTTTTGTGTTCTACACAGAAGCACAGAACAATATTGCTGAACCCAAAATGCAATAATTATTGGAAAAAGGTTGAAAGTCGACTTTTGCCCGTTTTTCAATCAGCTTCTCCATTCTGTGATGTAACTTGCCTTCAAAGAATTCAACGTGTTGTACATCAAATCTCCCACGTAGGGACTCCAAATGAATTTCACGTTCAAGTTGAGATTCTCATTCATATACAGGGTGTTGTTGAACTCCGTGACACCCGGGTCTGTCTTGTAGTTGGGTGCAAAGTGTCGTACAAATGTTACGTAGAGATCATGTATACGGGAGTCCCCGATGAAAAGGAAATCATTGTTGTGATCCCAGAAAGACAGGTACTTCATACATTTCTTGGTGTCTCTGTGAAACAAGAAATGTATTTACATTTGGTTCAATTATGTACCCATACCTATTCGATATAATAATAATAATAATATGTAATAATAATAATTTAAGAAAAAATTGTGATGTGTAAAAAGAAATTGTAAATAAATAAGTTACAGGGGTTTAAAACAAATGGAAATTTGAAATTGATGTACCTATAATATCTGGTGAAATTTAATCTGTATTTAAAAAAAATCAAGGGGAGGCCATGACATTTTCGGTATTTCAAGTGGTTCTCCAGAAACCCACCCCTGGAAAAGACTTTGTAAATGCCCTGTAGGTACTATTTATACTGTTGGCTTACAATGCTTAAGAAACTAAAAAGTCCCACTATGCTAACAGTTTAAAAAGGCCTCATTTACAAAAAAAAATAATAATAATAATAAATAAAAAATAAGATGACAGTGCAAAGGCAAGTGAAATATGATGAGCACACTTACACTTGGGAATATTGGTGCATCATACAGCCGTATGGTTGCCATCCCATGTCACCTTTGAATCTTCCATCAGATAGAATCCACTTACATGAGTCTCTACCTGAGAATATACACATTACATGTGGTAAATTGTGAAATAAATCAAATCATGAATCTTTGTGGTAAAGAAGAGAGCTTCTTCACAACTTTAGTGGGTATGACAACATTACTAAGTGCTTTGTTTATTATTAATTTTCATCTACTTATCATTCTACAGTGGTAATGCCACCAATGGACACTACTCAATTAAAGTAGCTACTCAACTGTCCTCATGAGGCTGAGTGCACCCCAAGCTCCAAGCACAGAGCTGAAAAACTTCAACCCCACTTGGCCACAGAGGTACCTATTCGTGTATACGGGAGTCCCCGATGAAAAGGAAATCATTGTTGTGATCCCAGAAAGACAGGTACTTCATACATTTCTTGGTGTCTCTGTGAAACAAAAAATGTATTTTTTTTTTTTTAAACTTGATAAGGAGAACCAAAAGGCAGATATCTGCCTTTTGGTTCTTCTTATCAAGTTGACCCACAGAACTTATATATAATGACTGCTGAAACCCTCCAAGAGAAAAAATGTATTTACAAAAATCAATCATTTGGTTCAATTATGTACCCATACCTATTCCATATAATAATAATAATAATAATAATAATAATAATAATAATAATAATAATAATAACCATTGTTTAACAACCACATATTCTTGTATGACAAATAACAACCACCACATCTTCTAATCAAGTAAAGAGTATTGGTCATTCATCATCATGAAACTCAATCCTAAGATTGATAAGAAGCTCTCCACTCTTCTCTATTTGACGTCTTCCTTTTCATTTCCGTGTAAGAGTTGGATCCGGAGTTCTTCACAATCTGGTGTATTTAATCATTATTTCATCTTAATGACAATATCGAAGACGTGTTTTTTTTTCTTAGTTTGTTTTATTTAATTTCAAAATAAAATGGTATTTCTTCCCTATTTAGTTCTTTTGTACCACTAAATTTGGCCCTATTTTCATTGTTTTATACGGTATTTCTTTTATTTCAACTTTTATACAGAACCTCGATAATTTCAACTACCCTCGGTCCCAATTTGTTGAAATAATCGAGGTTCTACTGTACCTACATATCTATAGATAAAAAAATCTCTCTCCTGGTAGATAAATATGCATAGAAAAAGTGTATTATTCATTTATTTATTTCGTAGGTAGCTACTCTACTAAACTCGTGCACCTTGTATTCCAAATAGAGCTGAAAAAACTTCGACCTCGCCGGGAATCGAACCCGGGACCTCCGGTGTGTTAGGAGTATTAGGTCATTCTTCCTAGAGGAGGAGAACTATCGATAGCACTATCGATAGTTTTGACTATCGAACGCTATCGATAGTTGAGGCTTGACTATCGATAGTTTTTTTCTGTACATTTTTCGTTTGTTTTGGTCGTTTTTAGAAGTGAAAAGTGTAAAAAAAATTGTAAAAAAAACATAGATGTATACAAATCTATGAAAAAAATTATATTTTGTAAAATAAATAAAATAAAATGTTGAAATAAAACCCTGTGACCTAAATTAATACGTGTACAGTTAATAATTTTCTTTAAATTAGGTTAGGTTAGGTCTTTTTGGGGGTTAAGACCTTTAGAAACAAGGGAAATATGTAATAAAAAAACTATCGAATAGTTATCGACAGTTTTTTTAAAAACTATCGATAACTATCGATGGCGCCGACTATCGATAGTTCTCCTCCTCTAATTCTTCCCCGAGCAGCCCAGTATTTTTCCACACTATCTTTGCTAGCTTCAATGGCATTGCTTCGCTTGGCTAGCTTCAATGAGACAAGTTTAGTGACTCGCGTTCATAGAAGTTTGTAATAAGGGATACAAAGGAGAATCCATACAACCTATTGAGAAGAGGCTGATCGGAAAAAGGGCGAAAGTCGAAAATTTGAGTCTTGAGAAAATCGCGTTTAAAGTTTGAAAAGATAAATTCTTAGCACATGAGTTTGTTTACAAAAACTCAAGTAACTCCGTGAAAAAAGGAGTTATCAATATGATTCTTTTTGTGTTCTACACAGAAGCACAGAACAATATTGCTGATCCAAAAATGCAATAATTGGAAAAAGGGGTGAAAGTGGACTTTGGCCCGTTTTTCAATCAGCTTCTCCATTCTGTGATGTACTTGCCTTCAAAGAATTTAACGTGTTGTACATCAAATCTCCCACGTAGGGACTCCAAATGAATTTCACGTTCAAGTTGAGATTCTCATTCATATACAGGGTGTTGTTGGCATTGCTTCGCTTGGCTAGCTTCAATTAGACAAGTGACTCGCGTTCATAGGAGTTTGTAACGAACATAAGTAAGGGATATAAAGGAGAATCCATACAACCTATTGAGAGGCTGATCGGAAAAAGGGGCGAAAGTCGAAAATTTGAGTCTCGAGAAAATCGCGTTTAGAGTTTGAAAAGATATTATACTTATTTATACATAAATTCTTAGCACATGAGTTTGTTTACAAAAACTCAAGTAACTCCGTGAAAAAGGGAGTTATCAATATGAATCTTTTTGTGTTCTACACAGAAGCACAGAACAATATTGCTGAACCCAAAATGCAATAATTATTGGAAAAAGGTTGAAAGTCGACTTTTGCCCGTTTTTCAATCAGCTTCTCCATTCTGTGATGTAACTTGCCTTCAAAGAATTCAACGTGTTGTACATCAAATCTCCCACGTAGGGACTCCAAATGAATTTCACGTTCAAGTTGAGATTCTCATTCATATACAGGGTGTTGTTGAACTCCGTGACACCCGGGTCTGTCTTGTAGTTGGGTGCAAAGTGTCGTACAAATGTTACGTAGAGATCATGTATACGGGAGTCCCCGATGAAAAGGAAATCATTGTTGTGATCCCAGAAGGACAGGTACTTCATACATTTCTTGGTGTCTCTGTGAAACAAGAAATGTATTTACATTTGGTTCAATTATGTACCCATACCTATTCGATATAATAATAATAATAATATGTAATAATAATGCTAAGTTCAGTTATTGGTTCACTAGAAATGGCTTTACTTGCAACTTCTGTTTTTATTTCACTAGAAACTTCATTACCAAATTCAGTTGTTGTTAGTTCACTAGAAATCTCTTTGCTAAGTTCCGTTGATGGTTGACAGGTCTGTTGGAAATCAAGCTAAACGGCTGGCATTACCTATCTTCATTCTCTACCTTTCGGGACGAGAAGACCTTAGCCTTAGCTGTTACAGTTCCCTCTATCAAACCTCTTTTTATTTTAAATCTATTGGAGGAGTGGTCAATGTTCCAGTAGTCAGAGGTCGGTTTCAGGAAAGAAAAACACACCTTTTGAGAAAATACACCCTAATCATCGTCCTGCGTTTGATATATGGACTGATTTCGTCGCTTAAACTTCTTCACAGCAGGTCTCACATCTTCATCCTTACCGGTAGTTGTACTGGAAACCCCTTTGCTAAGTTCATAATCAATCAATCAAATGAACAAACAGAATCAATCAGAATAAAATAAAGCTCAAATTTAAATATTTAATTTAAAAGAAAATGAACCCTTCTCTTCCCAGTTTGATAGGAGGCTCCGACTACAAACTCATCTACCGACACTATGCCACATTGTACTTTGTGTTCTGTGTGGATTCTTCCGAGTCGGAGTTGGGCATACTTGATCTCATTCAAGTGTTTGTCGAGACACTGGACAAATGTTTTGAAAATGTTTGCGAGTTGGATTTGATATTCCATGTTGACAAGGTAATGTAAATTTATGTGTGTTCTCCTATACATAGGTAATTTACTAATATCTACACATTTTTTTAAAAAAATCAAACAGCTACAAGGTTCTACTGTCACCTTTTTACCTTGTTGGTAAAACCAGATTTCATGTTGGATAGTACATACCTACCTAGAAAAATCTACCAATAATATTTTCTTGTCCATAACCCATACCTACATTTCCCTGCAGAAGGTCGAATGTACAGGGCAATAACAGATTTACATCAAGCTTTTCAATCCGGGACAATAGATACCTACCTATGTTTTAGTCCTTGGTAAAATTCCAAGGTTACTTAACTTTCAATGATCTGCTGAAGTAGGTTTAAAATGGTACACAAACACTGTGTCAATGGCTGATTAGCCAGCCTAGTTAGCTTAGTTGGTAGTGTGTCTGCCTTGTAAGCGTTAGGCTGCAGGTTTGATTCCTGCCCAGGGTGGATTTTATCCTGATGGGATAATGTTCTTTCTCAGAATGGCTGGCTTTCTCCTATCCTGTCTTCCTTCTCTCTTTGATTTCGGTATGATTTATTAATAAGACCATAGCAGTTACAGTTCCCTCTGTCAAACCTCTTGAAAAAAAAAAAAAAAAAAAAAATGGCATTAAGTAAAACTAAGTTCAGTTATTGGTTCACTAGAAATGGCTTTACTTGCAAGTTCCGTTTTTATTTCACTAGAAACTTCATTACCAAATTCAGTTGTTGTTAGTTCACTAGAAATCTCTTTGCTAAGTTCCGTTGATGGTTGACTAGAAACCAATTTATCCTCACAAATCGACTGCAAATTCTTCCCACATGGTGAATCAAATAGCGTGGATGGCGAATCTTTGATTGACGAATTAAACGTCGTTTGAGACAAGTCTCTGAGAGGTGTATCAAACACCGGTGAATCCGAATCTTTCGCTGAAGAGTCAAATGCGGGGGAGTTTTTTGACGAATCAAACAGCGAATCTTTCAGCGGTGACTCTTTCAATGAATCAAACGTTGGTTTGGGCAACGTCGAAGCGTGCGGACTCTCAGGTCCTGTACTCCACGACATTTTCGACCTGTAGGGCGTAAACCTTTTGACGGAGGCCAGCAGCTTGGAATCGTCCACTGTCGATACTTCGTCCACAATACAAACAGAGTCCACGGACGTTGCAGAGTCCTCGAGAATCACACACGAGTCTCCGAGGCTTCTCGTGTCGTTCTCGGAACGGGTTTCTGCGTCACTCTCCACGTTTTTTGGAGACGGCAAGTTGAGCTTGAACTTTTGCAAACTTCCCAAGTTCTGCACGGGAGCGTCTTTCTTCGAACAGGGTGTTGAAAGGCCTGATGGGATAGTACTTTGAAACGACCCGTAGGAATCGTTGAGTGAACTGGGCGTGGACTGGGCTAGTAACAACGCGAGGGGATCGTCTATGCACAGTTGCTCACAGAAGGCGGTTGTGTTGGGGTGGACTTTAGAGTGTGCCTGTTTGTTTCGATTGGATGAGGGCTGGTTTGGGTTGTATGGGGGAGCGGTACAGATGAAGTTGGAGGGAACGGTGAAGTTGCTGTCGAATTTGTTTGCTATCAATGCCAACTCGTCAGGGGTGGGAGTGAAAGTGTACCTGTGTGGACAGGGATAAAACAATGAAATCAATTTAACATTGCAACAAGTATGTCCAGTCATCCTGGAGGTGAGAAACGGGGAAGAGTCCAGTTAAGGTGATGATTCTGTCTGTTTAATCTGTGATAACTCTCAGTCAGTTGGTCAAATTTTGATAAAAATTGGTACACATTTTGAGGGACTTTTCTTTCTTGGAGTGAGATCCTAAAGTGTCACAAATAACTGAGTTGGTTTTTTTCTTCTTCTTTGTCTTCATTTATATAAAGAAAAAAATTGACTTGTTCTAAGGGCAAAATCCTAGGAGCTGAGGTCCATATTACAGATATCTTCCGTTTACTCTGTTCTTACCATAGGTCCAATGCAACAACCCATGGTATCCGATCAGAGCTAGAACAAGGAGGAGTGCAAACTTCTTGGCATTTGTAGCATTGATCTCATCAATAAACTCGCCACCTCCACCACCTGGCTGTGATTGGCCATCATCCGACCAGCACAAGAGTGGTTCAAGTGTATCTGTATGTTCCGATTCTATCCCTGAGCATGACTCTGTGTCTTCCGTTTCCATAGTGGTGCACGTTGGTTCATTCTCCTGCAACACCAAATGATACAACTAGGTGTTGATTTATACTGCTTAAATGGGATTGAAGAGTCAAATTACCTCTAATAATAAACAATAGTGCTTTAAACTGAAAACTTAGAACAGGGATTTAAAACAAATGGAAAATTTAAATTGATGTACCTATAATATCTGGTGAAATTTAATCTGTATTTAAAAAAAATCAAGGGGAGGCCATGACATTTTCGGTATTTCAAGTGGTTCTCCAGAAACCCACCCCTGGAAAAGACTTTGTAAATGCCCTGTAGGTACTATTTATACTGTTGGCTTACAATGCTTAAGAAACTAAAAAGTCCCACTATGCTAACAGTTTAAAAAGGCCTCATTTACAAAAAAAAATAATAATAATAATAAATAAAAAATAAGATGACAGTGCAAAGGCAAGTGAAATATGATGAGCACACTTACACTTGGGAATATTGGTGCATCATACAGCCGTACGGTTGCCATCCCATGTCACCTTTGAATCTTCCATCAGATAGAATCCACTTACACGAGTCTCTACCTGAGAATATACACATTACATGTGGTAAATTGGGAAATAAATCAAATCATGAATCTTTGTGGTAAAGCAGAGCTTCTTCACAACTTTAGTGGGTATCACAACATTACTAAGTGCTTTGTTTATTATTAATTTTCATCTACTCATCGTTCTACAGTGGTAATGCCACCAATGGACACTACTCAATTAAAGTAGCTACTTAACTGTCCTCATGAGGCTGAGTGCACCCCAAGCTCCAAGCACAGAGCTGAAAAACTTCAACCCCACTTGGCCACAGAGGTACCTATTCTTATGTCACAAATAACTGAGTTGGTTTTTTTCTTCTTCTTTGTCTTCATTTATGTAAAGAAAAAAATTGACTTGTTCTAAGGGCAAAATCCTAGGAGCTGAGGTCCATATTACAGATATCTTCCGTTTACACTGTTCTTACCATAGGTCCAATGCAACAACCCATGGTATCCGATCAGTGCTAGAACAAGGAGGAGTGCAAACTTCTTGGCATTTGTAGCATTGATCTCGTCAATAAACTCGCCACCTCCACCACCTGGCTGTGATTGGCCATCATCCGACCAGCACAAGAGTGGTTCAAGTGTATCTGTATGTTCCGATTCTATCCCTGAGCATGACTCTGTGTCTTCCGTTTCCATAGTGGTGCACGTTGGTTCATTCTCCTGCAACACCAAATGATACAACTATACCTTATCCATTTGAATATGGCAGCAAGGAGTCATCTAAAAAGTAGGCTACGTTGCCAAACGTGTCAAAGGTTCAACGGTAGAATATCTTTAAAGGAGGAAGGTACATTGCACAGTGCTTCCTCCCACAATGATACAAAAATACTTAAAAAAAAAAAAAAAAAAAAAAAAAAAAAGATGACTTTAGGACTTAGCACATTTTAGTAATTAGTATACTTATTCCAAATCAGAATGAGACTGCAGACTCAGGCAGGAGATTGAATTATCCTTTACTTAAGCTTGGGACATGCTCCCGAATATAATGGCTTGTGTAAGTGCCTACCCTAAAGGCTATACTCTTCAGACCTAAAATAAACTATACCTACTTAGACACAGGACAGGCAAACTGCCAGCCTAGTTAGCTTGTAGGGTAGCACACCTGAGACAATAAGACATTTTTTGTAGAAGCTTAACCCATCCTTTAGGGCTGTTTGCTAATACACCTGAGGCTGTGTTTATGAACAGGGCTGAGATTTATGAACAGGGCAGGGCTAACAAATACTTGTGGAAGGGTGTAGTTGTAGATTCCTAGAAGCTTAATCCTTGAGGGTGTGTTTATGTACCGGGTTGAGATGAGCTCATCATTTTTGTTTTCTTTTCAGTTTAATTTGGTGTATGACATGCAAAAATAATGTCACATCTGTAAATATTCCCTATAGGACGTATTAATATACTTGAACCTTTTTTTAAGTAGGTATCTGTCAACACGTACTTATCAACTTTGTAAGTACACATTACATACCTGTTTCAATCTAAAAACTTCTAAATTTCTAATATGGTAACAGGATCTTTTGGTTTGTTCTGTGTATGGTGCCTTCTCAAAATGTCCCTTCAAATAATCTTGACCTTTCTGTATGCCCGATATTCCCCCTATCCGTAATCCTCCAATGTTAACAACTCCAGCATATCCGAGATAGAAAATGTTCGGTGCTACCCATCCTCCATAGGCTAATTCTTGAAGGTATCCAGATGCTTCATGGTTGCCTCCAATAAATAGTGTCAGGATGGGTGCTTGCTTTTCTCCCGAGTAATATCTGAAAAGATAGGGAAAAAAATTATTGCTAAAAAAAAAAAGATGACTTTAGGACTTAGTACATTTTAGTATAATTATAGTTATTCCAAATCAGAATGAAACTGCAGACTCAGGCAGGAGATTGAATTATCCTTTACTTAAGCTTGGGACATGCTCCCGAATATAATGGCTTGTGTAAGTGCCTACCCTAAAGGCTATACTCTTCAGACCTAAAATAAACTATACCTACTTAGACACAGGACAAGCAAACTGCTGTATAATTTGTAAATCTATAGTTATATTTAGTTAGGTATTGTACAAGACTACAACTAGAACAAGTACAGCAAAAACAAAATGGAATGGAATATGTATAAATGATTTACACTAGGCAGATATTCGATATTTTCTGAATCAGTGAGAGTAGAATAGAATATGCCTTGTTTATCCTGCCCGAATGTGACTGAAAAGTCCCTTTACCCCAGCAGTCTAAACAAAGTCTCGGGTATTTGATGGGAGCAATTTGTTGTTATAGCCAGACACCTGTGAGCAGTCAAAGACCCCGTCCCCACTTGTCGTGAGTTTCACCCGATTTTTTGTTTTTCCGAATGTCCTGTAGTCAATGTAATTTAAATGGGAGAGTTAACACTACACACGACACGCTCATAACTAAAAGAAGAGGTTTCGCAGGTTCTCGTTTCCTCTAATTCCACCTCACAAGGTTTTCAATACAACTTCCGAAATCCAGCACCTGGGAGCTATGTCCCACTGATGAGTTCAAATTAGAACGAAACGCGTCTTGGAGCCTGTTCCCACTTTTCGTGGGGGGGGGGGGAAATCGTGTCGCGCTGAAGTCTTACTGTCCCTCATACACCAAAAGACCATTCTAAGGCTTAGGTGTATTAGCAAACAGCCCTAAAGGATGGGTTAAGGTTAAAAAAATGTCTTATTGTCTCAGGTGTGCTACCCTACAAGCTAACTAGGCTGGCAGTTTGCTTGTCCTGTGTCTAAGTAGGTATAGTTTATTTTAGGTCTGAAGAGTATAGCCTTTAGGGTAGGCACTTACACAAGCCATTATATTCGGGAATCGTGTCGTGTGTAGTGTTAACTCTCCCATTTAAATTACATTGACTACAGGACATTCGGAAAAACAAAAAATCGGGTGAAACTCACGACAAATGGGAACGAGGTCTTTGACTGCTCACAGGTGTCTGGCTATAACAACAAATACCCGAGACTTTATTTAGACTGCTGGTCTTTTCAGTCACATTCGGGCAGGATAAACAAGGTATATTCTATTCTACTCTCACTGATTCAGAAAATATCGAATATCCGCCTAGTGTAAATCATTTATATACATATTCCATTCCATTTTGTTTTTGTTGTACTTGTTCTAGTTGTAGTCTTGTACAATACCTAACTAATATAACTAAAGATTTGACGGGATCTTTGACTGCTCACGGGTGTCTATAACAACAAATTGCTCTCATCAAATACACGAGATTCCACACATGGCCTTGCTGCTTCTATTTCTATTATTCTATTATGGGACTGGTTGCTCCTCTCCCAAGAGAGTATGCAATTAACACTGCGACCTCTGTAGATCTATTGTGACCAGAGTGGTTGATTTAGAACTGAAATTTTTGAACTGCAATGGTTGAGTGGTTGATTGGATTTAGAACTGAATTGTTGAAGACGAAAAAAAAAGGAAAAATCAATTTGATCCTCCCCTCAGTCCGCGAAATTTAGGACAATCAAGCTATGTTGTTCAACATATTGGTTTACAATATTCACTCTTTCAACAATTAATCTGTGGCTTGAAATTTCAACCAAGTGGTTGATTCAGAACTGCAATAGTTGAGTGGTTGATTTGATTTAGAACCGAAATATTTGAGTGTTTGAATTGAATTTTTTGATTAGTGTGGTTGATTTAGAACTGAAATTTTTGAACTGCAATGGTTGAGTGGTTGATTGGATTTAGAACTGAATTGTTGAAGACAAAAAAAGAAGAAGGAAAAATCAATTTGATCCTCCCCTCAGTCCGCGAAATTTAGGACAATCAAGCTGTTGTTCAACATGTTGGTTTACAATATTCACTCTTTCAATAATTAATCTGTGGCTTGAAATTTCAACAGAGTGGTTGATTCAGAACTGCAATAGTTGAGTGGTTGATTTGATTTAGAACCGAAATATTTGAGTGTTTGAATTGAATTTTTTGATTAGAACTGCAATGGTTGAGTGGTTGAATTAATTTAGAACCGAAATACTTGAGTGGTTGAAATATTTGATTAAAACTACAATATTTGAGTGGTTGAATTGAAATATTTGATTAGAACTGCAATGGTTGAGTGGTTGATTTGATTTAGAACTGAACTATTTGAGTCGTTGAATTGAAATATTTGATTAGAACTACCATGGCTGAGTGGTTGATTTGATTTAGAACTGAAATATTTGATTAGAACTGCAATGGTTGAGTGGTTGATTTGATTTAGAACCGAACTATTTGAGTGGTTGATTTGATTTAGAACTGAAATATTTGATTAGAACTGCAATGGCTGAGTGGTTGATTTGATTTAAAACTGGACTGTTGGGGAAGAAAGAAAGGTAAAATCTATATGATCCTACCACTAACCAAGTCGATTTCGAACAATCAAGTGACCTTTTTTTTTTTGGACATGAAAATTGGGTTGAGTTGATATTCAGTAATTGCCTTTCAGTTCGGATTATTTGTAGGATTGAATTGATTTTTTACTTTCCTTATCCTATAGGAAGGAAAGTAATGTAATCGGGTCAAATTTTCGATGGTCGAATTGATCTTTTACTTTCCTTATCCTATAGGAAGGAAAGTAATGTAATCGGGTCAAATTTTCGATGGTCAACTTTTAGTGTCAAAACACGTTTTGAGGTCCCTAGAGCCTAAATCCAAAGTTCTAGCCATTGGTCCGTGCGTGTGTCTGTGTGTATGTAAACAAAATATCTCGAGAAGGGTAAGAGCTAGAGACTTGAAATTTAGTATGTATCTGTGAAATGTGACAAGGATGCGACACGAAACTTTTGGTTAAGACCGGTGCAACGGTTGGCGGCATTTTACCGCTTTGTGGCGGTTTTCGGTGTAATTTAACAATATCTCGGGAACGGTATAAGCTAGAGACTTGAAATTTGGTATGTAGTTTACAAATGTGACAAGGATGCAACACAAAACGTTTGGTTGAGATGGTTGCTGCGCTTGGCGGTATTTTGATCGCTTTTGGACAGATTTCGACCGTTTTTTGGCGGTTTTCAGCTATAGCGACAAAAGATATTGTAAAAGTTAGGGTAAAAGAACACTCAAAAAAGCATCATTCAATAGGATAAGGAAAGTCGTGTGATGTTCATGCTGCGCTTTCCGGTATTTTGACCACTTTTGGACAGATTTCGACCGTTTTTTTTGGCGGTTTTCAGCTATAGTGACAAAACGATTAGAGATATTGTAAATGTTAGGGTAAAAGAACACACAAATAAGCATAATTCAATAGGATAAGGAAAGTCGTGTGATGTTCACACCAGATTTTTACTAATTAAGCACTTTTTTGTTTTATTCGTAGAAAAGTCTTCCCAAGTGCCTCTTTTATATTGGACAGTTAGGTCAATGTTTTCAGCTAAATCCCCTTTAGGGGTGAGTTTTACTTTCTATTACCTGTTATGTATTGAGAACTAGAATTCATGAAAGAGAATTGGTAGCGAATCCGGGTCATTGTTAGAAATTAGTAGTAAGAAAACCTTGAAACTCCAAGCGCCGACGGCGCTTCGAACTCTTGACGTTCGCCCGCCTTCCGGCACGCTTGAAAACAGTAGTTTCAATAAGATCACTGAAGTTTCAAACGTTGCGCGTGATTAGTATCCAGAAGGGCTGAAAAATACAGAAACCTTGTCTCAAACTGTCCATTCTTTTTTGATTTTTAGCAATGTCTGTTATTTGTAAGATTTTTTCCCTTGTTTTATGTTGGGTTTTTACTGATGACTTGATCGGTAAATTTCACCAAAGGGCAATTTTTTCTAGGTTAAAATGGAATGTATTTTTTCAAAGACTACCATTTTTTACCATGGATATTTACAACTATTCTCCAGTTCCTAAGGATGTCAAGTAAGTTGGGTCCTGTTTCCTTTGCCACAACACCATACTTGTTGCATGTTCTTTTGAATCAGAGCTTTCCAACGAAAAGGGTTCACAGGAAATGTGTGACAAATGTATCAGCTAGATATTAAATGTACAGGGCAATAACAGATTTACATGAAGCTTTTCAATCCGGGACAATAGATACCTATGTTTTAGTCCTTGGTAAAATTCCAAGGTTACTTAACTTTCAATGATCTGCTGAAGTACCTATAGGTTTAAAATGGGACACAAACACTGTGTCAATGGCTGATTAGCCAGCCTAGTTAGCTTAGTTGGTAGTGTGTGTGCCTTGTAAGCACTAGGCCGCAGGTTTGATTCCTGCCCGGGGTCCGGGGTGGATTTTATCCTGATGGGATAATGTTCTTTCTCAGAACGGCTGGCTTTCTCCTATCCTGTCTTCCTTCTCTCTTCAATTTTGGGATGAGAAGACCATAGCAGTTACAGTTCCCTCTGTCAAACCTCTTTTTAAAAAAATGGCTGATTAAATAACCTAAACTTCATTAACAGATTGTGTTAAATTGAACTTCTGATGTTGGCCTTTAAACCAATGTTTGTGTCCATTACTTACATTGATTATGGGATTTAGTACACTGGGCTACTACAGCCTTAAAACAACCTTTTAGTATTATTGTCAGAACCAAGTAAGCACTTTCAAGGCAGATGTAAGTACTACCTTCCAAGGTTATTAGGCTGGTGTGTGGCATTTAATCATTTTCCCTTTTCAATTTCTGTTTCAGTATTGACAGATACTATGAAAGTACAATTCTACCTTTACTTCAACCCGGTAAAGAAGGTGATCTCTGTAATTGGTTAAAATCCATTGGTCTCTTGGCGACGGAAGTGAAATGTCCTAACGCTGACTGCAACAATGTCAACTTGACATGGTGCAAGGCCAGAGTTGTGGACAAATACAACTGGTCGTGTCCTTTATGCAAGAAAAAATTACCAATTAGATATAAATCATTTCTAGCTGATTTCAAGTGTGATCTCCCATCCGTTATAAAAGGTAAGTAAACTTGGTTTGAATCCCACCATCAACAAAAATTTGTACTCGTTTACCTATTGATTGCAAATATCTTAACAGGTTACTTTCTGGTGTTCTCATGGGTTCAAATCCCACCATCGACAAAAATTTGTACTTGTTTACCTATTGATTGCAAATATTTCAACAGGTTACTTTCTGGTGTTCTTGTGTTGACCTAGCACCTAAATGGGAAGTATTGTGTCTCTTCTCACCCATCTAATGAGAGGCATACCACAGGATGGGCATGCTATGACACAGGCCACATGTGTCTAATGTAGCAGTTGTTTCATTGCTACAAAATATAAACGGTGGTGGAACACTCATTTTTAAAAATCTTAAAAAAAAGAGGTGTACTTGGGAGCCACCTGTTTTGAATCTCAATATAGTAAGAAATTAGACAAAAAAAAAAAATGTTCTCAATATTTGACAGAGTTATATGCACCTTAAATAATTCATTTATATGTATATGTAACTTAGGTAAATACCTAATATCATTGTTATTTTTCTATCAACAAATTGAGTTGAGTTGATATTCAGTAATTGCCTTTCACTTCGAATTATTTGTAGGATTGAATTGATTTTTTACTAATTTAAGCACTTTTTTGTTTTATTCGTAGAAAAGTCTTCCCAAGTGCCTCTTATATATTGGACAGTTAGGTCAATGTTTTCAGCTAAATCCCCTCTAGGGGTGAGTTTTACTTTCTATTACCTGCTATGTATTGAGAACTAGAATTCATGAAAGAGAATTGGTAGCGAATTCGGGTCATTGTTAGAAATTAGTAGTAAGAAAACCTTGAAACTCCAAGCGCTGACGGCGCGCGGCGCTTCGAACTCTTGACGTTCGCCCGCCTTCCGGCACGCTTAAAAGCAGTAGTTTCAATAAGATCACTGAAGTCAAGCAAGGTTGCGCGTGGTTAGTATCCAGAAGGGCTGAAAAATACAGAAACCTTGTCTCAAACTGTCCATTCTTTTTTGATTTTTAGCAATGTCTGTTATTTGTAACGACGGCGCGCGGCGCTTCGAACTCTTGACGTTCGCACGCCTCCCGGCACGCTTGAAAGCAGTAGTTACAATAAGATCACTGAAGTCAAGCAAGGTTGCGCGTGGTTAGCATCCAGAAGGGCTGAAAAATACAGAAACGTTGTCTCAAACTGTCCATTCTTTTTTGATTTTTAGCAATGTCTGTTATTTGTAAGATTTTTTCCCTTGTTCTATGTTGGGTTTTTACTGATGACTTGATCGGTAAATTTCACCAAAGGGCAATTTTTTCTAGGTTAAAATGGAATGTATTTTTTCAAAGAATTGGCGTGTTGGGAATTTTTAATTTGTCCCAAAAAGGAGTAACTGAATACTTAACCCGTATGAATATCAAATAAAATATTTAATCTATTTAAATAACTTTTTTTTTTCCTTTTTTTGGATGAGTGAAAAACTTTCGTTTGAGAAGTCTCTGGTGAAGTCATTAGTGAAAGCCGCCATTATTCTTTTAAATTGAAAAAGAAAAGGTGAATTTTCCTTTCGGAAACCGAACCGGTTTTTCTTCCTTTTTTGGATGAGTGTAAAACTTTCGTTTGAGAAGTCTCTGATGAAGTCATTAGTGAAAGCCGCCATTATTCTTTTAAATTGAAAAAGAAAAGGTGAATTTTCCTTTCGGAAACCGAACCGGTTTTTCTTTTGGAAATTGAAGTAGCTTCCCTACTAAACCATAGGAAATGCAAGATGGCGTGCCATCGGAATTGGTTCTGTTTCCGTAAATTTCGCGAAAGGACAATTTACCTTAACACGGCCTTTTTTTATTTCTTCAAAAAAGGCAATCCCTATAATAACAGCCTAACCATTTTAATAAAATTTTGCACCAGTTAATTTACTTTTAAATTGAAATGAGAAAAAAAAAAAACGTTAGTCCCATGTACGTTTTTAAATTTTCCCTATTTATTTAAACTATAGTTAAATTTATATTTTGGTTAGTGGTTAATATTTGAAATTAATTTAATGACCTATGTTTTTATTGTTAATTTATTTTCTCTAATTATTTATCCGTTGGTATTATTTGAATGATCTTGTATTTTTTCAACCACATTCATATCAGGTGAATTTTTATTATTATAATTTTAAACTTTTTTTTTATTATTATTTTTCACCATTTTTTTCGAACAGAAAAGTAACTATTAGTTTTTAGTTTGATTTTTAGATAACAATAATTTAAAGTGGAAAAAGTTAGATGAATTTTTATATTTTATATTTAGGGTTATGGTAGGTACTCAAATAACGGACCCCTTCGCCCTCTATCCTTAAATCCTTGGAAAAAAAAAAAATGTTCTCAATATTTAAGCCCTTACGCTATACTATATCCTTTTTCCAACTGAAAGAATGCTTCAAATTTTAATCTCTTTAACATGTTCTCAATATTTAAGCCCTTACGCTATACTATATCCTTTTTCCAACTGAAAGAATGCTTCAAATTTTAATCTCTTTAACTCCTTAAGAACAAGTTTAAACTCAGTTTGTGGACTCGGCCATAAAATTCAAAGAGTTTCTGAAAAAAGTGCCTTACATTTCCTCCAACCACGGGTCCTTTATTTGGTACATGAGCCCTATTTTACTATTTATTTTAGAAATGTTATTATTTTTTTTTTTTTTTCATTTTTATTTGGTACATGAGCCCTATTTTACTATTTATTTTAGAAATGTTATTATTATTTATTATTATTATTTTTTTTTTTTTTCATTTTTAACAAAAATCATAGTTTTATGATAAGGAAAATGATAAAATAAATTGATTTTTAACTATCACACTAGTGCCTGAATGTTACAACCAAAATATATGACTTGTGTTTTTATTATCTCAGGCGTGAACAATTTTCGCTCTATCTCCAGAACCACAACACCTAGAAAGCTGAAATTTGGTAGGAATGTTCCTTTTATGATCTAGGTGTGCAATAAGAAAGGATTTTGCGAAAATCTAAACCGATCCTGAAATATCAATTTTTGATCGCTAAAATCTCCACCATAAGAATAATAATAATTTTGAAACAAGGTAGGTGTTTACAATCTCGACCCTAAACTTTCAACGTTATTATCAACGAGAAAGTCATGCATTTCGGTACGTTTGCTCTTTTGTGTTTGATTTTGACCCGTAGGCTCTGCTTTGATTATTTATTATTATAAGATTCAGCTTCTAGAAATCTAGACTTGATTATTCGTTCTCTAGATAGAGGAACAACAAGCTAACTTTGATCTTTGAGTAAGGTTTCTTGACATTTTAAAAACAAAATTTTAGTTCACCTTACCAAAAGCTTCGTCGTCTACCCCTGTTTAAAGTCCCACAGTCAGACTGAGCTGGTTTACTCCCTGTTTAAAGTCTCCAGCCAAAGTAAGCTAGTCTACTCCCTGTTCAAAGTCTTTCAGCCAGACCTTATCAAAAACCTTATTTATTTTCAACGGGTTCAATTAACTGATTTTTTTTAAGAGGTTTGACAGAGGGAACTGTAACTGCTATATGGTCTTATCGTCCCGAAATCGAAGAGAGAAGGAAGACAGGATAGGAGAAACCCAGCCGTTCCGAGAACGAGTTCTCTTGGAGGGTTTCAGCAGTCATTTCATGTTGTCTATTTATGTTGACAGAGCCCCCGTTTCTGGACGAAATAGGCCGGGCAGGCGCCACAGGGCTGGCTACAATCATCTGGAACCTGAGTCTGGATGGGACCGACAAGGTTTTGGCCACAGACGTCCTCCAGAAATTGATAAATGCGCCGCAAGGTATGTATATTCGTAGAAGATTAATTTCTAGAAGCTGAATCTTATAATAAACAATCAAAGCAGAGCCTACGGGTCAAAATCAAACACAAAAGAGCAAACGTACCGAAATGCATGACTTTCTCGTTGATAATAACGTTGAAAGTTTAGGGTCGAAGATTGTAAACACCTACCTTGTTTCAAAATTATTATTAACTTTATTTTTTACTTTCTACATAGTAAGCATAATTAAAAAAATTTGGTGTGAACATCAGACGACTTTCCTTATCCTATTGAATCATGCTCATTTGAGTATTATTTTACCCTAACTTTTACCATATCTCTAACCGTTTAGTCGGTATAGCTGAAAACCGCCAAAAAAGGTCGAAATCCGTCAAAAGCAGGTCAAAATAACGCCAAGCGCAGCACCTTCATTTTCTGTTGTATCCTTGTCACATTTGTGAACTACATACCAAATTTCAAGTCTCTAGCTCATACCGTTCTCGAGATATTGTTAAACTAGACCGAAAACGGTAGAAGATTAATTTTTTTTTAACAATCCTTTTTTAAGCTCAGAGGACTCAGAGAAACCGATTGTATTCTAGTGAGGTCGAGTGGAATGGAAGAAAGCACATGCCTTCGGGCACACTCTATTTGTCAAGGGTCTAGGTTTACATTGGCCTTGGGATCAATTTAATTTGAAGAAATCATTCTATTTCACTCTGTAATTATAGAAGATTAATTTTTATTTAACAATCCTTTTTTAAGCTCAGAGGACTCAGAGAAACCGATTGTATTCTAGTGAGGTCGAGTGGAATGGAACAAATCACATGCCTTCAGGCACACTCTATTTGTCAAGGGTCTAGGTTTACATTGGCCTTGGGATCAATTTAATTTGAAGAAATCATTCTATTTCACTCTGTAATTATATTAAGGAGCGCGCTAGGCTCCGCCCCTACAAGTCATCCAATTATATTCTTCATCTTGGAAAACCATTTTCCGCAGATGCCTCTCAGCCGAAATTTGACGCCATTTTGACGGAGACCTATTGTTTGACGGAGACCATCGCGGCGGGGTTTGCCCAGAAATTCGACTGTCCCCTCATCAACTACCAGCCAGGCCCGATGACTGCCAACATAGCCTACATGGTGGGCAATCCATACAACCCTGGGTATATGCCAGACTATAAGATGCCGTTCACGAGTAACATGAACTTGTGGCAAAGGTAAGACCATCAACCCTCGTATCTGGTGTGTTATCCTCACGGCCACGGGAGATTTCTTAGC
>NW_007378837.1:0-204 GCF_000475195.1 Diaphorina citri
CTCAGGTTCGGAGCTACAGCTTCCATTCCAGGCCTGTCTTAAGGTGGAGAAGTTTGGTGATCTCATTCTGAAGGCAACAGAACCCCAGATGGTACTCTTCAATCTTTACGATGATTGGCTCAAGACCATCTCCTCCTATACAGCATTCTCCCGACTTATTCTCATACTGAGAGCATTGCATGTGAATACTGAACGAACCAAGGT
>NW_007378837.1:347-4617 GCF_000475195.1 Diaphorina citri
AAAAATCTTTCCTCTTTTCATACAACGTGCTCCTCCTAAATCCGCTCTTATCAACGATTGCATTTGTGACCTTGAAATACAATAAAAAAATTGTTTTTCTCAACAAACAAAAAAATAAATAAATAATAATGTTAATTTTTCTCATTTTCTATCTCTTTTCCTGCAGGTAGATATAGGTCCTCTAATACATACCCATTGTCACATAGCGTGTACAATGTACAATTGATTGCATATGCATACATAATCTCAAGTGGTCCGCGAGATTTTTGGTTTATCAATAGTGGTCCGCCAATTCTAAAAGGTTAAGAACCCCTGGTATAGAGAATTCGGACCGTACAGTGGACCTCTTGTAACTTCGCCCTTGATGGCTTTTTCCTGGAATGAAAAGGGCTGATGGAAAATTTTATTGTATAAAATTTACACCTATTTTGTAACAAATACATAAGACCTTGTTTAGACTGCGGGAGTAAAGGGACTTTTCAGTCTCATTCGATCAGGATAAACAAGGTATGTTCTATTCTATGTCTCCATATTTCTTTTTTCAGACGTTTAACCCTGGAAGATCTGGAAGACAGCAAGTATAACTGGGGCTTTATTTACACTGTCAGCTTAGATTTTTACGACAATATGTCCCATTATGTTAACAGTTTAATACAGCATCTCTTTATTGATACAATTTTGTTTACAGTAATAAAATTAAGAATAAGAATTATGTTTTGAAACGAACAGCTTTTTTGATGTGTCATGTTGTTAGAAATCTGGCTCGAAAATAAACAAAAACCTTCTAGACTTCTAGAGCTTCAAACTCTTGAGGTTCTTAATTTCCTCAAGTTGTGTGGGTCGAAGGAGCTTAGAAAAATTTCCAACGAGGTTTTAGGCCCTTGTACTTTCAAGGACTATTTAGAAAAATTACTTAATAGTCAATCGAGAGTTTAAATCACAACATCTTTTAGGGAACATTTATAATCCCCCTAAAAAAAAAAAATCTTCATTGCAAAGAATTCATTTGTAACGCTGATATTGAGACCTTATTCCCCGTTTGGAAATTTTCAGTCGGATCTACGTTGGTCCAAACAAACGGACGTGGGGATTACTCATTTCCGTTCCGGTATGTCTCATGATGAAGATCAACTCATTCCTAATCTGTACCGGTATATTCAACCGTGGGAGTCTGAGTTCATTGATTCGCAACGCGTGTGGGCAGAGTATGCTCTCAAACGACAAGAAGCCAATGCTCAGAACAGGTGAGACCGTAGCTGCCTAGCAGAGTACTGAATAGACCCTAGTATTTTACCGTATAGAGCAGCCATTCTTAACCTATGGTCCGTGGACCACTAGTGGTCCGCGAGAAGGTTTCAGGTGGTCCGCGAGAGGTGAGTAAGGAAAAATTCGGACCGTACAGTGGACCTCTTGTAACTTCGCCCTTGATGGCTTTTTCCTGGAATGGAAAGGGCTGATGGAAAATTTTATTGTATAAAATTTACACCTACATATTTTGTAACAAATACATAAGACCTTGTTTAGACTGCGGGAGTAAAGGGACTTTTCAGTCCTATTCGCTCCTCCTAAATCCGCTCTTATCAACGATTGCATTTGTGACCTTGAAATACAATAAAAAAATTGTTTTTCTCAACAAACAAAAAAATAAATAAATAATAATGTTAATTTTTCTCATTTTCTATCTCTTTTCCTGCAGGTAGATATAGGTCCTCTAATACATACCCATTGTCACATAGCGTGTACAATGTACAATTGATTGCATATGCATACAAACATACATAGTCAGGATAAACAAGGTATGTTCTATTCTATGTCTCCATATTTCTTTTTTTCAGACGTTTAACCCTGGAAGATCTGGAAGACAGTTGGGACCGCGGTATACCTCGTATCAACACCCTGTTCCAGAAGGACAGAATCAGGATAAACAAGGTATGTTCTATTCTATGTCTCCATATTTCTTTTTTCAGACGTTTAACCCTGGAAGATCTGGAAGACAGTTGGGACCGCGGTATACCTCGTATCAACACCCTGTTCCAAAAGGACCGACACACCCTGGCCTACGACAAGGGATGGCGTATCCGGACCGAGTTCAAACAGTACCAGGTAAGTGCGACACTTTACGAAACACCCTGTAGAAGACGAAAAGTTTTTCTCTTCCTTTAAAGTGAAATTATATTGACACGTAAATTTCGTGCTTATTCTTCTTCTCCTGCTGCTGGTATTCGAAACACAGTTCTTCCGGTTACGGAACCAATATGTGGGCCAAGTACACTGACCGGGAAAACAGCACTGTATATGCCAAGGTTTTTAGTGACGGAGATTTCATTCGGCGACAAGCTACTCACATCCTCCTATCAACCTCACTCAGATTGAATGGGACAGGGAAAAGTCAGAAGTATGCTATTGAAAACATTAAAAAATGGGAAGTATTGCGTCTCTTTAGCCCATTTGACGATGAACCTACTTCGAGATGATCAACACATTAAACATCATTTCTCTCTGCCAGAAATCGTTTATCTTTCAGTACTATGGCCTCTTACAATAAACCTAAGTTAGGACCGATTTCGAATAGATTGCACCTTTACCTCACAGTCTAAGTAAGTTTTTTTTCTTCCAAGATGAGTGTTTCACAGCCGTTTTTATTTTGTAGCAATGAAACAACTGCTACATTAGACTCGAAACACGTTGAAATATTTGCAATCTTAAACAATCATGTACCTACATACCTACAAGTACTCATCAGTTGGGCGAGAAGAGATCAAGAGACACAATAGTTCCCATTTCGGTGCTGGGTCAACACGAGAACACCAGAAAGTAACCCGTTGAAGTATTTCGCCTTTAGCATATTTTGTACTTCTTTGGATTGTTTATTTTAGCATATTTCGGCACTTTTCCTAGCACAAGCTTTAGCATATTTGGGTGATTATTATCCGGGCTCTAGTAATAACTAATTCATTATTTCTCTCCACCAGGACATGAATCACACGAACAGTTACGGAATCATCCGAGGTCTTCAGTTCGCCTCGTTCATCGTACAGTACTACGGCCTCGTTTTGGACCTCCTAGTGTTGGGACTTCAGCGAGCCTCGGAAATGGCCGGGCCTCCGCAAATGCCCAATGATTTCCTTACGTTCCAAGACACGGCTACCGAACTCGCCCATCCCATCAGACTCTACTGTCGCTATGTGGACAAGGTGCATCTGTTCTTGAGGTAAAACTTACACTTTGATTAGACAAGTGGGCAAAAAAAAAGCAGTGGCGGTGGTGCAAGGTGAAAGTTAATTGAAAAAAGTTGAGATAAACCTTGAACATTAATTAAAGTCAAGTGAAATTAAATCCCTTTAAAAAGGTTTGTTAATAGGTAAATGTTGAACCTTGATGAAAAAATATTGAGTTATTTCAGAAGGACAGACACACCCTGGCCTACGACAAGGGATGGCGTATCCGGACCGAGTTCAAACAGTACCAGGTGAGTTCGACACTTTACGAAACACCCTGTAGAAGACAAAAAGTTTTTCTCTTCCTTTAAAGTGAAATTATATTCACACGTAAATTTCGGGCTTATTCTTCTTCTCCTGCTGCTGGTATTCGAAACACAGTTCTTCCGGTTACGGAACCAATATGTGGGCCAAGTACACTGACCAGGACCAAAAGACAATATTGTTCCATGTTTTCATTTAATTTGAAATGCCACTCACACTTATGGCCGGGACTACAATCAATCAATAAATACGATTGGTTGATCTCGAATTTTTTAGCCAATAAGATTACTTAAACCAAGACCATAAGAAACGAAAAAAAAAAAAAAACATTAATTAAGTTTACACCTTTAAATTCAGATTGTGGTCCCGCACATCAGTGTTGTTGGCTGAGGTATTGGACTTGTAACCCAGAGAACTGCATTTCGAATCCTGGTAACAACATACATTTTACCTCCCAATTTCAACAAATCTTGATTTGCCTTTCAAATACCGTCGTTTTTTTTTTTTTTGTTCTAATGTTTCGTCTCCCTCTTTGGCGGCCTTCAGGTTCTCAAGCAGAATCCGTTCTGGTGGACCCACCAGCGACATGACGGCAAGCTGTGGAATTTGAACAACTATCGGACCGACATGATTCAGGCTCTGGGCGGAGTGGAAGGTATTCTGGAACACACGCTGTTCAAGGGAACCTACTTCCCTACCTGGGAAGGTCTCTTCTGGTAAGTGTCTGAGACTAGATTGCCTAGCTAGGGTAAGTTTAATAGAGAGTAGACTAGCTTCTAGCTGTGCGA
>NW_007378837.1:6411-8122 GCF_000475195.1 Diaphorina citri
TTTCGCCTTTTCCCTTGTTCAGACGGGGTCGGCGTTTTTCGTCAGCCCTCAATCAGCCTTTGGGTGATTGCTTTTGGGCTGACATTTGGTTTTGGCCACAAAATTTACGAGTGGATGCTTTTCGCACTCAACCTTTACTATTTCTTTAGCATGGGAAATTTCAGGCTGGTATACTCCCTGTTTAAAGTCCCACAGCTAAACTAGGCTGTTCTACTCCCTGTTTAAACGGCTGCGTGGGCCCTCTTTAAGTAGACTAAAAGGAACCAATTTAAATATACAGTTAAGCTGTTTCCAATCTCGGGTAAATTAGTCCCCAAATGATGTAAAATAGTTCCCCAAAAAGATAAAATGAGATATTCTAGAAAAACTAAAAAAGTCATGTTTGGCGACGCTTTTTGGCGGAAAAAGCGGTCAAGTGTACAGGGGAATTTAGGGGACTTTTGAGCCATGATTCAGGGTTACATACCGAAAAGTTTCATTCTAGCAGTATGAACAGGGCATATTTTATTCTATTTGATTTTTCCTTCCAGTGCTTACGGCAATTGGTTCCCAGGCTCGAAGCCTCTCATCCAGCAAGCCCTGGCCAAAATCATGAAGGCCAACCCTGCCCTGTACGTACTCCGAGAGCGGATACGGAAGGCCCTCCAACTGTACTCATCCGAACCCACTGAGCCATACCTATCCTCACAGAACTATGGAGAACTCTTCTCCAATCAGGTACAATATTATCTGCCTACCAAATACTACATAACTCAGAACAGTACAGCATTGTTTTTTTACTTCCCTTATCCTATAGGAAGCAAAGTAATGTAATCAGGTAAAAAAAAAAAAAAAAAAAAAATCCGTGGTACGGATAACATGTCCATCTATCCGTCCCCTACTGGAGTACTCATCGCTATTGACTTGGCGTATAACTTGCACAGGTGAGTTTTTTTTACGGCTGCGTGGGCACCTCTTTAAGTAGACTAAAAGGAACCAACTTAAATATTATACAGTTAAGCTGTTTCCAATCTTGGGTAAATTAGTCCCCAAATGATGTAAAATAGTTCCCCAAAAAGATAAAATGAGATATTCTAGAAAAACTAAAAAAGTCATGTTTGGCCATATTTTAAATCGATTTATCTCCGGATCTAGAAGTGGTAGGAAAAAAAAGAAACAATTCCTAATTCCTCATTTTTTTCTGCTCTTCTAAAAACTTCACTTAAGTAATAATAGTAAGCGCGACAGTTCTATTCGGGCAGGCAAATCATAACAATACACCCCAAATTTCTCTTTTCTGAGGTTACATTTTCCATTCTCAGATCATCTGGTTTGTGGACGACACGAACGTGTATCGAGTGACCATACACAAGACATTCGAAGGAAATCTGACCACCAAACCCATCAACGGAGCTATCTTCATATTCAATCCTCGCACGGGACAGCTATTCCTCAAGATCATTCACACGTCTGTGTGGGCGGGACAGAAGCGTCTGGGACAATTGGGTAAGAATAGAATATACCTTGTTTATACTGCCAGGATAGGACTGAAAAGTGTAAACAAATATAATTATTTGATTGGTACTTAACGGTGGTAATAAATCACATATAACATTTTTAAAGAAAAAAAAAAAAAAAATAAAATAATCATACATGCTACTTCTTATTATGTTTACCTTTTTGATGGTTGATGTAGTTAATTTTGCCGCACGAATAAAAAAATAATATATAT
>NW_007378837.1:9102-73317 GCF_000475195.1 Diaphorina citri
TCTCTTCAATCTTTACGATGATTGGCTCAAGACCATCTCCTCCTATACAGCATTCTCCCGACTTATTCTCATACTGAGAGCATTGCATGTGAATACTGAACGAACCAAGGTAAGTAACACTGTTAGTGTAATAGAAAGTAATACTTTACTAGTGTAATAGGAAGTTGTGTGGGAAATTTCCGGGACCTTCTGCAAAGAACCTTTGCCATTTCTTTAGTAAGGGAAAAATAACAAAGGTTGAGAGCGAAGGTCATCCTAATTTTTTTGTAGCCAAAACCAAATCACAAATGCCAGTCCAAAGCAATCACCCCAATCACCCCACGGCTGATTGAGAGGCTGACGAAAAACGCCGTACCCGTCTGAACACAGGAAAAGGCGACGCATTGAACTTTTTTTTTTTTTAATGCTAAGCTCTTTATCTGAGTAACACTGTTAGTGTAATAGAAAGTAATACTTTACTAGTGTAATAAGAAGTTGTGTGGGAATTTTCCGGGACCTTCTGCAAAGAACCTTTGCCATTTCTTTAGTAAGGGAAAAATAAAGGTTGAGAGCGAAGGTCATCCTAATTTTTTGTAGCCAAAACCAAATCACAAATGCCAGTCCAAAGCAATCACCCCAGGGCTGATTGAGAGGCTGACGAAAAACGCCGTACCCGTCTGAACACAGGAAAAGGCGACGAATTGAGCTTTTTTTTTAATGCTATGCTCTTTATCTACAACTTTATCCTATGTAGTTCAGATTAGGTGTGTACCACATTTATGTATCTCAGGAATTCTAACAGGTTTTCTACTGAGTCTTGATCATCTTCTAATGAAGGCGTTTGAACTAATTTGGCACTCGAATTTCTCTCGTTTGCAGGTGATTCTCAAGCCAGACAAGAGCACCATTACCGAGCCGCATCATATCTGGCCTTCACTGAGTGACGATGAATGGATCAAGGTGGAAGTGCAACTCAAGGACCTCATTCTGGCTGACTATGGCAAGAAGAACAACGTCAATGTGGCCTCTCTGACACAGAGTGAAATACGAGACATTATTCTGGGTACGTAGCAGCATAAGGTTTAACTCTGCAGATAAACAAACTAAAAGAGTTGGAAGAAAAAGAAAGAAAGGGGGAAGAAACATTAGTATGTTTAATCCTATTGGATATCGAGGATTCGGTGCGAATGACCCACTTCTCACGTAGTGTTAAAGCGCCTACAATAACATGATCCGGCCTGAGTGTGGCCGAGAAAGCCAACTTATCAGGTCTACGTGATAATGACTGGTTTTCCTGTAGCAGCATAAAGTTTAACTCTGCAGATAAACAAACTAAAAGAGTTGGAAGAAAAAGAAAGAAAGGGGGAAAGAAACATTAGTATGTTTGATCCTATTGGATATCGAGGATTCGGTGCGAATGACCCACTTCTCACGTAGTGTTGTTAAAGCGCCTACAATAACATGATCCGGCCTGAGTGTGGCCGAGAAAGCCAACTTATCAGGTCTACGTGATAATGACTGGTTTTCCTGATAGTGTGTGGCTGGCCTAAGTACATCATTTATTTCCCTCTCCCTCCCCATTTGTGCACACATCCTAACATTCTTTCTTCTCTCTTCTTCCCCCACAGGTATGGAAATCAGCGCTCCCTCCGCGCAGCGGCAACAGATAGCCGAGATCGAGAAGCAAACCAAGGAGCAATCCCAGCTTACGGCCACCACCACTCGAACCGTCAATAAACATGGAGATGAAATTATCACCTCTACCACGTCCAACTATGAAACGGCCACCTTTGGATCTAAAACGGAGTGGCGGGTAAGGATTTTTTTTTTTTTTTTTTTTCTTATTTTGCCGAAAAATGGCAATAAAAATCATGGCAAACTGGCACTTATTTAGGGAAAATATGGCTAAAAAAAAAAATTACACGCCTAAGTAAAAACCTTTTTTTTTTTAATCAGCGGCAACCGTTTTACCTTTTTCCTTAGAATAAAGAATCAGCCGCAACTGTTTTACCTTTTTCCTTGGAACGTCAAATAAAAATTGAATTTTCAACCTTATAAAGATACTTTTTCGCTGTTTTGACGCTGAGAAAGGGAACTATGTTAGCTATAACTATGGTTGATAGTGGAACTAAGCAGTCAAAATGATATTAAAGAACCACTAGTTAAATTGATATTGGACTGAAAGACTCTGATTATTTATTGGTTACCAAGAAAGAGGTACGAGTCTTCAATCAGGTGTTTTCACATTTATATTTTCGCAGGTACGAGCCATCTCTGCCACCAATCTTCACCTCCGCACAAATCACATCTATGTATCATCAGATGATATTAAGGAGACCGGCTACACGTATATTCTGCCCAAGAATGTCCTGAAGAAGTTCGTCACCATCAGTGATTTGCGTGCTCAGATTGCTGGCTATTTGTATGGTGAGTTACAAAATTTAATGTTAATGTGGGAGTAATTTAATGCTTAGGTAGGACCGTAATGTGACAGGAAAAAAAATCAAAGGACGAATTGACCAAAGCAGAGGTGAGATTGCCAGCCCAGCTTGGTTGGTAGCGCGTCTGCCTTGTAAGCGCTAGGCGGCGGGTTCGATTCTCGCCCGGGGCGGATTTTATCCTGAACGGATTAGACCTTAGCAGTTACAGCTCCCTCTATCAAACCCAAAAAAGCTCATTTTCGTAAAAAAAAAAACCTTCCAATTTCGTTTTAATAATAATTGAACGTACTTGGGTGAAAAAAGGGTGTTAAGTTTTAGTTTTAACTGAACTTTCAACTTTTTTCTTTCGTTGAACGATTTACTCGTATTCGTATATCATATCATCATTATAATATCATCCAAACACAGGGTTTATACGCGACCTGGAAAAGTCTTACTGATTTTTAAGTACCTCTGCCCCCAATTTTCTGGAAAATTCATGGAAAAGTCATAGAATTTAATTCCGGGAAAAGCGTATTATAAACCCTGAAATATGTAGGTTATATGAAAATTATTCTATTTCTATAAATAAACCATGCTCATTTCAGGCGTGAGTCCCGCAGACAACCCGCAGGTGAAGGAGATCCGGTGTATCGTGATGCCGCCCCAATGGGGGACCCATCAAACCGTGCACCTGCCCGCCTCTCTCCCCGGGCATCCGTATCTGAAGGAGATGGAGCCCCTGGGCTGGATACACACGCAGCCTAACGAGTTGCCCCAGCTATCGCCACAGGATGTCACCAGTCATGCGAAGATTATGGCGGATAACGCGTCCTGGGATGGTAAGTGACAGGAGTTTTTATTTTATTATTTATTTTTCGAGACACACAACCCATTTTTTAAGTACCTATACCTAAAAAAAAAAAAAAAAAAAAAAAAAAAAAAAAAAAAAAAAAAAAAATTAAGTTTTAGTTTTAACTGAACTTTCAACTTTTTTCTTTCGTTGAACGATTTACTCGTATATCATATCATCATTATGATATCATCCAAACACAGGGTTTATACGCGACCTGGAAAAGTCTTACTGATTTTTAAGTACCTCTACCCCCTAATTTTCTGGAAAATTCATGGAAAAGTCATAGAATTTAATTCCGAGAAAAGCGTATAAACCCTGAAATATGTAGGTTATATGAAAATTATTCTATTTCTATAAATAAACCATGCTCATTTCAGGCGTGAGTCCCGCAGACATATACTGAGAGCATTGCATGTGAATACTGAACGCACTAAAGTAAGTAAACTCCATACATAAAAAAAACCCACTCCAAGGCTTGTTAAAAAAGCTTTTTCCCCAAGAGTTTTGGTGAGAATCGAACGTGTCAAGCAATCGCTAACCGAAATCACATCAACCAAAGTATCAAATTACTTTTAGGAACAGATCTCAGGAATAGAATACCTACAGTGTTGAGGTTCGGTAAACCTCCTCAGCCTTCGTTTTTTTTTTCTTTTTTTTTTTTGGGAATTGTCACATATTAACCCTTTCATGTCTCTCTGTCCCCAGGCGTGCGTCACGATCCTAACATGAAGTACGACCTGCAGCTGGCCAATCCGAAGGAGTTCTACCACGAGATTCATCGCCCCGCCCACTTCCTTAACTTCTCCTCATTGGAGGACGGGGATGGAGTGGGGGCAGACAGGGAAGATGCCTATGCTTAGACCCTTACTTCCCCTCTCTCGGCGATTATCACTGGAAAATCTGGAAATGTATGTACCTATGCGTTTAGACCCTATTTCCTGGAAATGTATGTAATATGTATGCTACGACTAAGACCCCACTCACTCCTTTTGAAGGTATTGTTATGTACTTACACACATATTATGAACAAAACATTGGTTCTCTTCCCATCTCTCTGAGTTTATCACTGAAAATGTATGTATGTATGTTATGGCTAAGACTCCATTCCCCCTCTCTGAAAGGTATTAATTAATATGTACTTACTGTCGTACCTATTATTTTTCTTCTTAAAGAGAAAGAAAACAGGATAGGAGAAAGCTCACGTTCCGAGAACGAACATTATACGGTCAGGAAAAAAATCCGCTGCGGGCGGGATTGAAATTGGCTTTTTCTTATTGTCACATTAACCCATTCATGTTCCTTCGTCCCAGATCGTGAACAAATGGAACACTGCGCTCATCGGTCTCATGACGTACTTCCGTGAGTCCGTAGTTAACACTCAGGAGTTACTCGACCTTCTGGTCAAATGCGAGAACAAAATACAGACTCGAATCAAGATCGGACTCAACTCGAAAATGCCTTCCCGATTCCCGCCGGCAGTTACAAATTAGAAAATTCTGTTGTTCCGCAGGTATTTGATCAAGAGTTAGATGCTCTGGAAATTGAAACAGTTCAAAAGGAGACCAGTTCTGTTGTTCCGCAGGTATTTGATCAAGAGTTAGATGCTCTGGAAATTGAAACAGTTCAAAAGGAGACCATTCACCCTCGTAAATCATACAAGATGAACTCTTCATGTGCCGATGTACTGCTGTTTGCTGCCTACAAGTGGAATGTGTCGAGACCTTCACTGCTAGCAGATTCCAAGTAAGTTCTGAACAGACCTGCCTCGGTGGCGTAGTGGTTAGGGCGTTCGTCTGGTAAACGGAAGGGCGCGTGTTCAATCTCAGCTAAAGCAAGAAAATAAAATAATATGAAAAAGTTAGCAACTTTCAAGGTAGGTATACTCGTACACAACACTTGGTAAAATAACTTAAAATCAATAGGGGAAAATTCCCGCCGGTTGTGTTCTATACGCCCAAGGAGCTGGGAGGTTTGGGTATGCTCAGTATGGGTCATGTGCTTATACCACAGGTAAGAGAACTATTTAAGTATAACTGGGGCTTTATTTATACTGTCAGCTTAGATTTTTACGACAATATGTCCCACTATGTTAACAGTTTAATACAGCATCTCTTTATTGATACAATTTTGTTTACAGTAATAAAATTAAGAATAAGAATTACGTTTTGAAACAAACAGCTTTTTTGATGTGTCATGTTGTTAGAAATCTGGCTCGAAAATAAACAAAAACCTTCTAGACTTCTAGAGCTTCAAACTCTTGAATGGCTGACCTAAGTACATTATTTATTTCCCTCTCCCTCCCCACTTGTGCACACATTCTAACATTCTTTCTTCTCCCTTCTTCCCCCCACAGGTATGGAAATCAGCGCTCCCTCCGCGCAGCGGCAACAGATAGCCGAGATCGAGAAGCAAACCAAGGAGCAATCCCAGCTTACGGCCACCACCACTCGAACCGTCAATAAACATGGAGATGAAATTATCACCTCTACCACGTCCAACTATGAAACGGCCACCTTTGGATCTAAAACGGAGTGGCGGGTAAGGATTTTTTTTTTTTTTTTTTTTTTTGAAAGGAATTTTTAATTGTGTTTAGCATATTTAAATGCTTGTCACAAATGTCGCTTCCCCGAATTATAACACCCTAGTTAAATTTTATGACTTGACTTGGACTCGAAGCACCAACCTCCTGATCCTAAGTCTAACGCGGTTAACAACTGCCACCAAATGAGGTTGGAGTGGCGGTTTGAGTTATTTTGCATCAGTCAGAATAGAATAGACAAGCAAAGTATGGCACTTATTTGGCCGAAAAAATGGCCAATAAAAATCATGGCAAACTGGCACTTTATTTAGGGAAAAAATATGGCTAAAAAAAAAAATTACACGCTCTAAGTAAAAACCTTTTTTTTTTTAATCAGCGGCAACCGGTGTTTACCTTTTTCCGTGTAGCATAAAAGAATCAGCCGCACACGTTTTACCTTTTTCCTTGGAACGTCAACATAAAAATGTGAATTTTTCAATCATAAAGAACACTTTTTTCGCTGTTTTGATGCTGAGAAAGGGAACTATGTTAGCTATAACTATGGTTGATAGTGGAATTAAGCAGTCAAAATGATATTAAAGAACCACTAGTTAAATTGATATTGGACTGAAAGACTCTGATTATTTATTGTTTACCAAGAAAGAGGTACGAGTCTTCAATCAGGTGTTTTCACATTTATATTTTCGCAGGTACGAGCCATCTCTGCCACCAATCTTCACCTCCGCACAAATCACATCTATGTATCATCAGATGATATTAAGGAGACCGGTTACACGTATATTCTGCCCAAGAATGTACTCAAGAAGTTCGTCACCATCAGTGATTTGCGTGCTCAGATTGCTGGCTATTTGTATGGTGAGTTACAAAATTTAATGTCGTTGTAGGTATTGCAAAATGGCAAATGATTGGTCGATAAAAACTTTTTTTTTTTTTTTTTTTTTAATCCCTAAGTAGGTATCAATTAGATATCAGTAGTGAAAATTGCAAATGGTAAGGTATGCTGACAGTGGAAACTCATTTAGAGTCAAACAGAGTTTTTAAAAAGGTACTTTCTTTTGTTTATAAACAGATAATAATATTTTTAATGGTTTTATTTTTTTTTTATTATTATTATTAAGAGGTTTGACAGAGGGAACTGTAACTGCTATGGTCTTATCGTCCCGAAATCGAAAAGAGAAGGAAGACAGGATAGATTTACCGGTATATTTTAAATCGATTTATCTCCGGATCTAGAAGTGGTAGGAAAAAAAAAGAAACAATTCCTAATTCCTCATTTTTTCTGCTCTTCTAAAAACTTCACTTAAGTTGTTGTTGTTGTTGTTGTTGTAGCGGATGTAGCGGCTTTAGCTTTCGCCGAATGGCGATAGCAGAATAAAGAAAAGATGTCTTTTTGTATCTGCTATACACCGGGGTGATGATCTCTAGCTCTAGCCATTTTAAGTTCGCTGGCTCGTCCTGAACCGCAGTCAACCATCGTGAGGACTTGTGCTTGGTCTTTAAAAGCGGAGAGAACCCTTAAGTAATAATAGTAAGCGCGACAGTTCTATTCGGGCAGGCAAATCATAACAATATACCCCAAATTTCTCTTTTCTGAGATTTCATTTTCCGTTCTCAGATCATCTGGTTTGTGGACGACACGAACGTGTATCGAGTGACCATACACAAGACATTCGAAGGCAATCTGACCACCAAACCTTCATTTTCCATTCTCAGATCATCTGGTTTGTGGACGACACGAACGTGTATCGAGTGACCATACACAAGACATTCGAAGGCAATCTGACCACCAAACCTATCAACGGAGCTATCTTCATATTCAATCCTCGCACGGGACAGCTATTCCTCAAGATCATTCACACGTCGGTGTGGGCGGGACAGAAGCGTCTGGGACAATTGGGTAAGAATAGAATATACCGCGTTTATACTGCCAGGATAGGACTGAAAAGTCCCTTCACTCTCGCAGTCTAAACAAGGTCTTATATAATTATCTTGATTTTATAATTTAAGATTTGATTGGTAACGGTGGTAATAAATCACATATAACATTTTTAAAGAAAAAAAAATATTTTTTTTTTATTTCAATTATAAAAAAAAGAAAAAGTAAAAAATAAAACCCGTTTAAATTGATGTAGTTGGTAGTTTTTCCATTTGTATTATTCTTCATGTACATTGGCCTCGCACACGTACAAAAATAAAATTAGGTAAATATAAAACAAGAGAAGGTTCTCTTCTTTTTTCTGTAAGGTTTTATAGAGGGACCTGCAACATCGGAGATCTTATCGTCCCGAATGCGAACAGAGAAAGAAAGACAGTATAGAAAGCTAGCCGTTCCGAGAACAAACCTTATCCGTGTGGGATAAAATCCGCCCTGGGCGGGAATCGAATTCGCGACCTATCCCCTGAGCTAACTAGGCTGGCAAAAAAGTACCTAAACAGTAAAAACTGTGTCCAAACATAGTTGACTACTGGCCGTCAATCGACGAGATAAATCTATGTTGTCGAGGCAGTGTGGACAGTTCAGTCGCTATCGATCGACGGCCGGTCGTCCATGTGTGGACACACCTTTAGGATTCCAAAAGAAAATAGCATTGGTAAAATATAATGGAATTTTAACCAACATTTCCCATGGTTCCCCAGGCGAGAAGACCGTAGTAATCACATGCAGTTTCACGCCGGGATCCTGTTCCCTTACCGCCTACAAGCTGACTCCGAGTGGGTTTGAATGGGGTCGCCAGAACACAGACAAGGGCAATAACCCCAAAGGCTACCTGCCGAGTCATTACGAGCGGGTACAAATGTTGCTGTCGGATCGATTCCTGGGATTCTTCATGGTACCGGCACAAAGCTCTTGGAACTACAACTTTATGGGTGAGTACTTTTTTCTCTCTCCGATTTTGAAGATCTTTGATAGAGGGAACTGTAATACAGCATTCTCCCGACTTATTTATTCTTATACTGAGAGGACGGCCGGTCGTCCATGTGTGGACACACCTTTAGGATTCCAAAAGAAAATAGCATAGGTAAAATATAATGGAATTTTAACCAACATTAATACCAATGGTGCTTAGGGATTTCCAAATGAATAATAATGATGTAGGTATATAAAATTACCAAACTTGTTAGTATGTCTGTTACCCTTATCTACTCAGGAAGTACAATTAATAACCAATGTTGCTTAACTTCAATGATCTAACTTCATGGATAAATCAGTACCTATGGAGCAGATCCCAAGTTCAGTAGTGCTCTTGAGGCTTCAATGGAACCTAAAGCCTCAACAAATTTCAATCAAGTGGAAAATTTTTTTAATAAACTTCTATCTTCATCAAAATATGATTTACATAAAATGGGGACAAAATACCTAATTCAATATTACCAGTTTATCACAGAATGAACCAAAACACAGAAACTAACATTCTAAAATACAAAAAAATATCTGAGATAAAACTTCATTGAACAACACAGTGTGGAGTACTCACCTGGTTTTACTGTGGGAGGTTTATATCCAGATGGCAGATTCTCTTCATACTTTGGTGGAGGGATGATTTTCTTTGGAAGCAAGTCCTCGACAAACTTCCACTCCTTTGGGTCTTTTGACACTTCATAGTCTGTATATTTACTCAGATCTTCACTGACTGTCTTGGGATTCAAATAGGAACCATGTCTGAGAGGCAGAAGATCTTTGAATACTTGTCGGTTGAAGAGACGTTGAACTCGGATGAGTGACTGCATGGTGATATTCTGTTCAAGCTGGTTTGGAATGTTTCCTTCTAACTTCTTCTTTAAACTGTCACCCTAGTACAATTACACATAATACAGAGTTTTCCCTTGTTATTACAACTGAATTCTATTCTATTACACCAGCTATTGCAAAAACCTGATGGAACACTTTTGGGGAAGACAGAAGACAGACCGAATTTTGGTCACCCAAAAAGTTTAAAATCTTTCAATTTTTTCGAATTTTCCCGCCCTTCATACAGCGCTAACTTCACACTGGTGAACAAACATGGCGGACAAAAGGGGCCCGTTGCACAAAACATTTACAACTGAATTCTATTCTATTACACCAGCTATTACAAAAACCTGATGGAACACTTTTGGGAGTTTTGGGGAAGACAGACCGAATTTTGGTCACCCAAAAAGTTTAAAATCTTTCAAAATTTTCGAATTTTCCCGCCCTTCATACAGCGCTAACTTCACACTGGTGAACAAACATGGCGGACAAAAGGGGCCCGTTGCACAAAACATAGAAAAGTTGGATGGGCCCTGTTGCAAAAAAGAACCTGCATAGGAATTTTATGAAGGGGCTTATAGTAAAAAGTTGGGGCCCATACTTTTCGATTGTGGTCACCTACTTCATGTCACTAAAAGCTGATCCATTCCCAGGTAAGACATGTACCTACATGGTAATTTTTATATTTTTGGCACAAAAATTTTGACCCCACCAATCAAAAAAAAAAAAAAAAAAAAAAAAAAGGAAAAAGGGTATTAGTTCTCAATGAGTAGATGAAAAAAGCTATAAGGCGCGTAGTCCTATCTCCAACCCTTCAACCCCAAATTTCTCGGCCCAAATCACCAAATGGCTCAAACAGTGCCTTGAGATCAGTAGGTAGGGTGCGGTAGGGGAGGTTCTTGACGAGAATGATACGTTTAGACCGCGCCTCTACCACTTGATTGAATGTGAACTTTCTAAACAGATAAGGTTTGTTCTCGGAACGGCTGGCTTTCTACTATCCTGTCTTCCTTCTCTCTTCGATTTTGGAACGATAGGACCTTCGTTGTTACAGTTCCTTCTGTCAAACCCTCCCATCTTTCTCTCTGACTCTTTTCCTCTTTCTCTCTCCCTCCCTCTTTTCGTCTTTTCTCTCCTTCCCTTATTAAACCCTCTATAAAACAAATAATAACTGAAAGCAAAAAGAAATTCTATCCTACCTTGGCTTCATTCTTGGTAATAAACTCGACAAATCCAAAGCCCCTATGCAGGCCAGATCCGACCATTTTCTTGGGCAAACGCACAAACTTGAGCTCCCCGAATGCCTTGAACAGTTCTTCTACTTCTGATTGTTTTGCTTGGAATGGAATATTACGGACGAGGATCTTAGAGCCTGTTTGTTTGGCTACGTTGGATGATTTTCGTTTCACTGTGGTGGCTTCCGATCTGAGAAAGAAAATAATACACACATACGAATTGTCATTTATCGATCAACCCCTTTACCTGGGCTCGGAGAGCCTGTTTGTTTGGCTACGTTGGATGATTTTCGTTTCACTGTAGTGGCTTCCGATCTGAGAAAGAAAATAATACACACATACGAATTGTCATTTATCGATCAACCCCTTTACCTGGGCTCGGGGGAAGCTTAAACAAACCTCTCGCAAATTTTTTTCTAATTTTTCCTTCTTTAGATTTAGCGTTTTCATTATTACTTTCTTTTTCTGGTTGTCATTTTTAATTCGCCAAAAATGATTTTTTCCCCCGTTTGCTTTATGTGAGGGTATTTCAATGCCCTACCTTTTAATTTATAAATTCCAAGGTACATTAAGAAAGATGTCAGTGATTTCAACCTTATGCATAAGCATAATACATATTACATTCTATGATTGTAAATAAAATAATTTCATGTTAATAAAGTCTTTTTTTTACCCCATTAAAAAAGTGTTATTATTTTCTAGGTACATATTGCTTCTCAAGTAGGTAGGTAGGTACCTATATATTTTTCCACCATTGTAGTTCAGTGATTGTAAGAGGGTCCACTCCATTGGAAGTGCTGAGTTCAAATCTCAGTTGGGTGAAAATGTCTGATTAGCCCATCAGTTTCAAATTATGATGAAATTTGACAAGAAATTTTCTCATTAGATAATATTGGTGGCTTTAGGAACCCTTTGAAACAAATGGTTAGTCTGATCAGTTTTTGGCAACCATGTCTATCATCTAAGGATATTTGGTCTCTGAATTTTGGACTCGATTGGAGCTTGAAGGGCACATAAGGGGACTTTTTATGAATGAATTTTCAATTTTTATTCACTGATGCACTAGTTCGTTTTCTTGAGAAAACCATATCCAGATTTACATGTGGTACATAGACACTCATCTGCACAATAATGTTTAACCTGAGTGATCCACCTAAATGGAAGGAGCTTTTGGAACTGTAGATGTAGAACTACTAAGCTCAAGGAAAGGGGGTTTTATCCTCCATTTGAAAATAAGATCCCTACCTCCTCACATTAACCTAACCTGAGTGGGCCTAGGAAAAACCAGCAGCCACATGATTGCCCAGATGGTTACCGATTCAGATACCAACCAGATACAATGTTGCTCAACTTCAGTAATCTATTTGGAACTGTGGGCATTCTCAGAGGTCAACAATAATTTCCTTCAGACCTCAAGACCTAATTGCCTGCTTTGCAATCCTTTCTGGCATTCTCAGAGGTCAACAATAATTTCCTTCAGACCTCAAGACCTAATTGCCTGCTTTGCAATCCTTTCTTATTTCTAACCCATCTTTTTACACTTTGCTACTGATTTATCCTTAAGGCTATGTGTACCTTGAGTTTCAAGCACTCAGCTGAAAAACTTTGACCTCAATGAGCATTGAACCCAAAACCACTGGTAAACAGGCCTAGTGTGCTAGACAGCTTTGTGTAAATCACCAGATAGACACTAAGTCATGGAGGTAGATGAGTACATAGACACTCATCTAGGTACCAACAATGCACAATAATGTTTAACCTGAGTGATCCACCTAAATGGAAGGAGCTTTTGTCACTGTAGATGTAGAACTACTAAGCTTAAGGGAAGGGGGTTTTATCCTCCATTTGAAAATAAGCTCCCTACCTCCTCACATTAACCTAACCTGAGTGGGGCTAGGAAAAACCAGCAGCCACATGATTGCCCAGATGGTTACCCATTCAGATACCAACCAGATACAATGTTGCTCAACTTCAGTGATCTATTTGGAACTGTGAGCATTCTCAGAGGTCAACAATAATTTCCTTCATACCTCAAGACCTAATTACCTGCTTTGCAATCCTTTCTTATTTCTAACCCATCTTTTTACACTTTGCTACTGATTTATCCTTAAGGCTATGTGTACCTTGAGTTTCAAGCACTCAACTGAAAAACTTTGACCGCAATGAGCGTTGAACTCAAAACCACTGGTAAACAGGCCTAGTGTGCTAGACAGCTTTGTGTAAATCACCAGATAGACACTAAGTCATTGAGGTAGATTACATTAAAAACTTCTCTAGGACATTCTATCTAATACAGAAACACTCACAATTTAGAATCCTCTATCATAGAAGAATTTACAAATGGCCTCATAGTAGTCTCCTCGGAAGATGATTGATCCATACACTTCATTTACACGAGGAGGTAGATTACATTAAAAACTTCTCTAGGACATTTTATCTAATACAGAAACACTCACAAATTAGAATCCTCGATCATAGAAGAATTTACAAATGGCCTCATAGTAGTCTCCTCGGAAGATGATTGATCCATACACTTCATTGACACGAGATGGGAAGATCGATTACATTACAAACTTCTCTAGGACATTCTATCTAATACAGAAACACTCACAAATTAGAATCCTCTATCATAGAAGAATTTACAAATGGCCTCATAGTAGTCTCCTCGGAAGATGATTGATCCATACACTTCATTTACACGAGATGGGAAGATCACATCTTCGGGGTAAATTTTGGCCAAATGTTTCTGCAGTGAGTCATTCAGTTTCCAGATGTCACCAGATATGTGGATTACTTTTGTGACCCGCCACATTCCACGCCTTTTGATTACCAAGTAAACTGGGAGCATGTGATTCCTTGATCGTTTCACATAGTAGGGGTATTGGCCTGCAACAAATAAAAGGTTTGTTCATTTACACAAGAATAACTACAATAGTAGAACAAACCCCATATGACATTTCCTTAAGACATTGGGTTAAAACACATCAGCTAGATTGCAATTCAAATTTCAGTAAATAATTGAGAGGACTACATAGGTACTAATTGCAAGATAAAGTCCAAACAATAATACACATCAGCTAGATTGCAACAAATTTCAGTAAATAATTGAGAGGACTACGTAGGTACTAATTGCAAGATAAAGTCCAAACAAAATGATCCAATTTTCAGAAGAACACTTGTAACAAATTAAGTACATAAATACCAATGCAAAACACATCAGCTAGATTGCAATTCAAATTTCAGTAAATAATTGAGAGGACTACATAGGTACTAATTGCAAGATAAAGTCCAAACAAAATGATCCAATTTTCAGAAGAACACTTGTAACAAATTAAGTACATAAATACCAATGGTGCTTAGGGATTTCCAAATGAATAATAATGATGTAGGTATATAAAGGTACCAAACTTGTTAGTATGTCTGTTACCCTTATCTACTCAGGAAGTACAATTAATAACCAATGTTGCTTAACTTTAATGATCTAACTTCATGGATAAATCAGTACCTATGCAGCACATCCCAAGTTCAGTAGTGTTCTTGAGGCTTCAATGGAACCTAAAACCTCAACAAATTTCAATCAAGTGGAAAACATTTTTGATTAACTTCTATCTTCATCAAAATATGATTTACATAAATGGGGACAAAATACCTAATTCAATATTACCAGTTTATCACAGAATGAACCAAGACACAGAAACTAAAATTCTAAAGTACAAAAGATACCTATCTGAGATAAAACTTCATTGAACAACACAGTGTGGAGTACTCACCTGGTTTTACCGTGGCAGGTTTATATCCAGATGGCAGATTCTCTTCATACTTTGGTGGAGGGATGATTTTCTTTGGAAGGCTGCCCTCATTCGATCTCTGCCAGTGGAGGAGCAACCCAAACAGATCATTGTAACCAGGAAGGGAATGTTGGACCCTCTCGAGGTGCATCTGCTCGACTTCCCCAACATTGTCATCAAAGGTAAGACGAGGGATGAAAATTAGAGGGTTTGTTTATTTTATCTTTTAGGAAAAAAAAGAAACTGTTGGGTAAACTAGTGTAAAACTTTTGTATTGGAAAAGAAGATGAATTAGAAGCGCAAAGGTACGCTTAATAATTTTATTTATTTATTGGACATATTTTAGATCTGAGAAGTCTGGCTGGTGGGCTTTAAACAGGGAAGATACCAGCCTGAAATTACCCTTGTTAAAGAAATGGCAAAGGTTGAGTGCGAAGGGCATCCACTCGTAAAATTTTAGCCAAAACCAAATGTCACCCCGAAGCAATCACCCTTGTTAGGGCTTGAGAGGCTGACGAAAAACGCCATCCCCGTCTGAACACGGGAAAAGGCGAGGAAGATGACTTAAGATTGATTGTAAATTTAATGTATAATATAATGTGTATTGTAAAAGTTCAATTGAATTGTGTCCTCAGGTTCGGAGCTACAGCTTCCATTCCAGGCCTGTCTTAAGGTGGAGAAGTTTGGTGATCTCATTCTGAAGGCAACGGAACCCCAGATGGTACTCTTCAATCTTTACGATGATTGGCTCAAGACCATCTCCTCCTATACAGCATTCTCCCGACTTATTCTCATACGGTGGAAAAACTACTATCTCGTCGGGAATTGAATGCAGAACCTCCAGTCCCTCCGGATTGCAATGTTAATGTGAAACATACTTGGGTATGGAGGCTGCTAAAAGTGAAAGTAAATAACTTACCTGGTTTATCTCTGTAGTCAGTCAGTACCTACCTATTAGTTATAAATCATCGGACGTGAAATACCAGCCGAAGAACATGAATTGTTTGCCTTACCTGCTAGATTGGGCGGTTTAGGTATTGGCAACCCGGACATACTGAGAGCATTGCATGTGAATACTGAACGCACTAAAGTAAGTAAACTCCATACATAAAAAAACCCACTCCAAGGCTTGTTAAAAAAGCTTTTTCCCCAAGAGTTTTGGTGAGAATCGAACGTGTCAAGCAATCGCTAACCGAAATTAGATTAACCAAAGTATCAAATTACTTTTAGGAACAGATCTCAGGAATAGAATACCTACAGTGTTGAGGTTTGGTAAACCTCCTCAGCCTTCGTAGTTTTTTTTGGGGAATTGTCACATATTAACCCTTTCATGTCTCTCTGTCCCCAGGCGTGCGTCACGATCCCAACATGAAGTACGACCTGCAGCTGGCCAATCCGAAGGAGTTCTACCACGAGATTCATCGCCCCGCCCACTTCCTTAACTTCTCCTCATTGGAGGACGGGGATGGAGTAGGGGCAGACAGGGAAGATGCCTACGCTTAGACCCTTACTTCCCCTCTCTCGGCGATTATCACTGGAAAATCTGGAAATGTATGTACCTATGCGTTTAGACCCTATATGTAATATGTATGCTACGACTAAGACCCCACTCACTCCTTTTGAAGGTATTGTTATGTACTTACACACATATTATGAACAAAATATTGGTTCTCTTCCCATCTCTCTGCGTTTATCACTGAAAATGTATGTATGTTATGGCTAAGACTCCATTCCCCCCCCTCCCCCCTCTGAAAGGTATTAATTAATATGTACTTACTGTCGTACCTATTATTTTTCTTCTTAAATTGACTTGGTGGCATATGATAAAGTGTTCGCTTGATTTTTTTTTTTTTTTTTTTGAAGAGGTTTGACAGAGGGAACTGAAACTGCTAATCGTCCCGAAATCGAAGAGAGACTCCATTGCCCCTCTCTGAAAGGTATTAATTAATATGTACTTACTGTCGTACCTATTATTTTTCTTCTTAAATTGACTTGGTGGCGTATGATAAAGTGTTCGCTTGATTTTTTTTTTTTTTTGAAGAGGTTTGACAGAGGGAACTGAAACTGCTTATCGTCCCGAAGAGAGAAGGAAGACGGGATAGGAGAAAGCCAGCCGTTCCGAGAACGAACCTTTTCTGTTTAGGATAAAGTTCGCCTGAGGTGGGAATCGAACCTGCGGCTTAGCGCAAAGCAGACAGCAGACGCGCTACCATCCAAGCTAACTTGCCCGGCAATCCTTCTCTAGAATTTGATGTAAATGTCTAGGATTTTGTAACCTATTTTTTTTACTATTACCCTTACATCACTCCCCGATATATATTTCTGAAAATGTTTATATTTGAACCTCATCCTCTACTGAAATCGTGTGGGCTAAGATTAAATATCCTGCCTTCTTTGAAAATGTACATAATATATGTTACCCTTATCTCAAAGTGAGAGAAAAAATATTACTGTGGTATACTTACCTATTTGTAGTTTGAAACCCTGGAAGATGTAAGAATGAAGTGGAAAAAAGAAATAACACAGGTCAAGTATTGTAACAGAGAAACCCTGGAAGATGTAAGAATGAAGTGGAAAAAAGAAATAACACAGGTCAAGTATTGTAACAGAAGACTTAAAATTATTTATTTTCATGGTAAAAAACTTTTACATATTTATATGATTTATATGACAGAGCATGACAAGAAATTCTGAGCTTGACTTTTATGTACCTTCAATTTATTTTTTGCTACCGAATCCATCAAAATAACAGAGCATGACAAGAAATTCTGAGCTTGACTTTTATGTACCTTCAATTTATTTTTTGCTACCGAATCCATCAAAATATGATTAATTTTTAAAGTCGAAAAATTACAAGGTAAATGTATACTATAAACATTAAAAATAAAATAATAAGCGTGAAAAAATTGAAAACAAACGAAAAATAAAAATCTAAAGAAGAAAAAATTCAGAAAAAAAATTGCGAGAGGTTTTTTCAAGCTTCCCAGACCTGTCCAGCATGAAGGTTCCCACCCGACTCCCACCCTCGGCACCTAACTTTGGTAGCACATATGATTAATTTTTAAAGTCGAAAAATTACAAGGTAAATTTATACTATAAACATTAAAAATAAAATAATAAGCGTGAAAAAATTGAAAACTTAAACGAAAAATAAAAATTTAAAGAAGAAAAAATTCAGAAAAAAAAATGCGAGAGGTTTTTTCAAGCTTCCCAGACCTGTCCAGCATGAAGGTTCCCACCCGACTCCCACCCTCGGCACCTAACTTTGGTAGCACAACTTCGGATTTCAGAAAGAGGAGGAGTCAAGTCAGAATGCAGTAGAGGGGGAAACTTTCTCCTATACTGCTTCTAAGCTCAAAGTTCCAACGCATGCGTAGGAGACATTTCCCCCACTCTTGATTCTGATTTGGCTTCTCCTCTTTCTGAACTTTTCAGAGTACTACCAAAGTTAGGTTCCGAGGGTGGTCACTGGTTAGGGTTAGATGTTCTCCTCCCTGTTTATAGCCCCACAGCTAGAACGCCCACCATTGGTATGTTGGTTATATTACACTCAAGAGTAAAAAATAAAGTTATCAAAATCACCATATTTTTTACCTGTGCCGAAATATCGGTTCGTGCGTTTCCGGATATCTTCGACGTTGTCCGCCTCCTCAGCCCACTCCAATACTAAACGTCTACCGTACAGATGTGTACTCTGACATAGCGCCTTCATGGCTCTCTGCAAGCAAGGACATTGATAGATTAGTCATAGTAATAGAAGTTGGGGGAAAAGCTCACGTAAGTGAGAAAGAAACTGCCACATCAAATGAAGCAAAATAAATAAAATAAAAAATAGCCAGCCTAGTTAGCTTGGTTGGTAGCGCGTCTGCCTTGTAAGCGCTAGGCCGCGCATTGATAGATTAGTTATGGTAATAGGAGTTGGGAGAAAAGCTCACGTAAGTGAGAAAGAACCTGCCACTTCAAATGAAGCAAAATAAATAAAATAAAAAATAGCCAGCCTAGTTAGCTTGGTTGGTAGCGCGTCTGCCTTGTAAGCGCTAGGCCGCGTATTGATAGATTAGTCATGGTAATAGGAGTTGGGGGAAAAGCTCACGTAAGTGAGAAAGAACCTGCCACATCAAATGAAGCAAAATAAATAAAAAATAGCCAGCCTAGTTAGCTTGGTTGGTAGTGCGTCTGCCTTGTAAGCGCTAGGCCGCGGGTTCGATTCCCGCCCGGGACGGATTTTATCCTGATGGGATGTTCGTTCTCGAAACGGCTGGCTTTCTCCTATCCTGTCTTCCTTCAGTCTTCGATTTCGGGACGATAAGACCTTAGCAGTTACAGTTCCCTCTATCAAACCCTCCCATCTTTCTCTCTGACTCTTTTCCTCTTTCTCTCTCCCTCCCTCTTTTCGTCTTTCCTCTCCTTCTCTTATTAAACCCTCTATAAAACAAATAATAACTGAAAACAAAAAGAAATTCTATCCTACCTTGGCTTCATTCTTGGTAATGAACTCGACAAATCCGAAGCCCCTATGCAGGCCAGATCCGACCATTTTCTTGGGCAACCGCACAAACTTGAGCTCCCCGAATGCCTTGAACAGTTCTTCTACTTCTGATTGTTTTGCTTGGAATGGAATATTACGGACGAGTATTTTAGAGCCTGTCTGTTTGGCGACGTTGGATGATTTTCGTTTCACTGTGGTGGCTTCCGATCTGAGAAAGAAAATAATACACACGTACGAATTGTCATTTATCGATCAACCCCTTTACCTGGGCTCGGATTTTCTAGATACCTAAAAAGTTAGAACATTTTTCCATTTTTCTTCGTCAATATTATGAGTCAGTCAATCTCAATGAAATATTTCTTTTTCTTTTTATACAATGAGAAGCTAGCCTAATTAGTAGTTAGCTTGGAAGGTAACGCGTCTACCTTGTAAGCGGTAGGTCTAGGGGTTGATTAACGCCCGGGCATGATTTTATCCTAAACAGATAAGGTTCTTCCTCCTATCCCATTTCCTTTTCTCTTCGATTTTGGCACGATGAGACTTTAGAAGTCCCTGTATCAAGCCTAATGAAAAAAAAAAATAATAATAATAAATGTAAATGCAATTTCTTTGTGTTATTATGTCACAACTTTTGTGCTCACTGCAGCATTGTAGGATTTTTCCCAATACATATCTCTCAATAATCCTAACAACCAATGCTTGATGAAGTCACTGTTCTTCCAATCATCATCACTACCAATGGACTCGTGCACAAGTACACCAAAATCAATATAGAGAAGTTGAAACTCTTTATCTACAACATATCCTAGTTCAGATTAGGTGTGTACGACATTTATGCATCTCAGGAATTCTAACAGGTTTTCTACTGAGTCATGGTCATCTTCTAATGAAGGCGTTTGAACTGATTTGGCACTCGAATTTCTCTCGTTTGCAGGTGATTCTCAAGCCAGACAAGAGCACCATTACCGAGCCCCATCATATCTGGCCTTCACTGAGTGACGATGAATGGATCAAGGTGGAAGTGCAACTCAAGGACCTCATTCTGGCTGACTATGGCAAGAGCCGGCAATCCTTCTCTAGAATTTGATGTAAATGTCTAGGATTTTGTAACCTATTTTTTTTACCATTACCCTTACATCACTCCCCGATATATATTTCTGAAAATGTTTATATTTGAACCTCATCCTCTACTGAAAGCGTGTGGGCTAAGATTAAATATCCTGCCTTCTTTGAAAATGTACAGTTACCCTTATCTCAAAGTGAGAGAAAAAATGTTACTGTGGTATACCTATTTGTAGTTTGAAACCCTGGAAGATGTAAGAATGAAGTGGAAAAAAGAAATAACACAGGTCAAGTATTGTAACAGAAGACTTCTTAATTAGATAAATGGTGATTGCTTGCTCTATTCTTCATCTTGTTCCATATTATATTTGTCCACATCAATATCAGCCAATCCCTTCTTACTTTTCTTTCCACCAGGTGCATCTGAAACAAAATAGGATGACATTACTAGCAACCTCCGTGCTATCTGGGTTTCTATCACACTAGGTTTACACGCTGGCCCCGGCTTCGATTCCCGGCCGAGTCAAATTTCATTTCGAACTCTCGGCTTGATATTCCACTAGAACAAAATCATCTGCTTCAATAATGATGTTAAAGTGGACACATTTATTGTTGTTGTAGCGGCTTCAGCTGTGGCCCAATGGTGATGGCAGAATAAAGGAAATACATCTTTTATTTATCTGCCATACACCGGGTGATGGTCTCTAGCCATGTTTAATTGACTCGTCCTGAACCGCAGTCAACCATCGCGCATCATGTGGACTTGTGTTTTTACTTTAAAAGCAGAGAGAACCCTTTGAAAAGCTGCCAGCTAACTAGGCTGATCACTGGTTAGGGTTAGATGTTCTCCTCCCTGTTGATAGCCCCACAGCTAGAACGCCCACCATTGGTATGTTGGTTATATTACACTCAATTGTTGTTGTAGCGGCTTCAGCTGTGGCCGAATGGTGATGGCAGAATAAAGGAAATACATCATTTATTTATCTGCCATACACCGGGGTGATGGTCTCTAGCCATGTTTAATTGACTCGTCCTGAACCGCAGTCAACCATCGCGCATCATGTGGACTTGTGTTTTTACTTTAATCTATTCCAATGTGTCACTTATATTCTATTTTCCAATCCATTCCAGGCCCCGGTATCGACGAAGGCAGCTCTATCTATTCCAATGTGTCACTTATATTCTATTTTCCAATCCATTCCAGGCCCCGGTATCGACGAAGGCAGCTCTTACAAGACCAAGAAAGCCAAGGAGTTGAAGAAGATAGCCGGCCATGTTCACACCTGGAACTCTCTATTCCTCGGCACTAACGCTATTGCTGAAGCTATGGCAGAAACGTATAATGCTACTAAAGCGGAGGTGCTTACAGGCAGTGGCGCAGCTACGAGACTTGCTATGGGAGAGACGGAAATAGTGGAAAAGACCAGGGCTTTCCTAGAGGAGAATGGGGTTCAGGTGAGGTTTTTAGAATCTTTTTATTAACCTGTTTTTTAAGAGAGAAATTTAAGAAAAATAGTTTCTTTTGTGTTTTTTGCGGGATTCACTCAGCCTCGTGAGGAAAATAAGTATGTAATATAAATGCGCATAACGACCGATGCCGGCATGGTAGGTAATACATTGGATCTTAGGATTATTGAGATTTTTCAAAAATCTTCGAATGCTGCAGTGAGCACCAAAGTTGTGGTATAATAACATTAAGAAAAGGCCTTTATTTTATTTATTTCTTTATTAATCTTCAATCTCTCTCGTCTTATGTTCACAGTTAGACGCATTCAATCAAGTGGTAGAGGCGCGGTCTAAACGTATCATTCTCGTCAAGAACCTCCCCTACCGCACCCTACCTACTGATCTCAAGGCCCTGTTTGAACCGTTTGGTGACTTGGGCCGAGTACTGGTGCCTCCCTATGGAATTACGGGCCTGGTAGAGTTTCTACAGAAGAATCAAGCCAAGGCCGCTTTCAATAGCCTGGCTTATACTAAGTTCAAAGAGGTAAGATGTCAAAGAGATTCTTTTTTTAAGAGTTTTGATATAAGGAACTGTGACTACTGAGGTCTTATCATTCCAAAATTGAAGAGAAGAAAGACAGAGTAGATTTTTTAAATAGGTTTGATAGAGGGACTTGTAACTGCTAAGGTCTTATCGTCCCACAAGCGAAGAGAAGGAAGGCAGGATAGGAGAAAGCCAGCCATTTCGAGAACGAACAATATCCGTTCGGGATAAAATCCACTCTGGGCGGGAATCGAATCCGCGGCCTTGCGCTTACAAGACAGACGCGTTACTAACCAAGCTAACTAAGCTGGCATATAGGTTTTTCGAGTAAGTTTTTCAGTTCACAGAACCACTAATTCACAGTTTCTAATTTCCATCATACCTATTCTGTTCAACAGGTACCACTCTATTTGGAATGGGCTCCGACGGCCTAGCGCTTACAAGACAGACGCGCTACCAACCAAGCTAACTAAGCTGGCATATAGGTTTTTCGAGTAAGTTCTACTTACAGTTCACAGAACCACTAATTCACAGTTTCTAATTTCCATCATACCTATTCTGTTCAACAGGTACCACTCTATTTGGAATGGGCTCCGGAGGGCGTGTTTGCAGAAGCGAAGGAGAAGTCCAAAGGAAAAGAAAAGGAGAAAAATGAAGAAGGCGAAGGAGAGGAAGAAAAGAAGGAGAACACGGCTGAAGAAGACAATCAACAGGGTGTACCAGAAGTGGAAGAGAATGTGGAGGAAGATGAGGAGAGAGAACCGGAGCCTGACACTACCCTGTATATTAAGAATTTGAATTTCAACTCTACGGAAGATTCGATACGAAGGGTAAGCGGATTTTTTTTTTTTTTTTTCTTCTTTTCTTTAAGGATCGTGCCGAAATAGAAGAAAGGAAAGACAGGATAGGTGAAAGCCAGTCGTTCCGAGAACGAACGGGAACCGAACTACTATGTCCAAAATAAAAAATAAAAACTTGCGAGTACAGGGTTACCAAATCTGTAAGTACTACATCATCGTATCTCCCCCCTTCAAACACAAAGCTTCAGAAAATAATCGATTTTATAATATAAGATTTGTGCCACACTGTACGAGTAAAAAAGGGCGCCTTCGGATTGGCTCGAAGATTTTCGCACCTGTGATATCCAGTTTTTTTTTTACTCTAGCCAGAGTATAGTGAGTAGTGACCTAGCGCTTACAAGGTAGGCACGCTATTTTACAAGCTAACTAGTCTGGCGATCGGCAAGATAATACCATGTTTTCTCTGCCTTATTTTGTTTTTTCTGTACTTTATTTTCTTACTCCTCATTTCTCCTTTGTTTTTCTCAGCACTTCAAAAAGTGCGGTCCCATCGCCTCGGTGACCGTGGCCCGTAAGAAAGACCCGAAGAGCCCGGGCCAGTTCTTGTCCATGATGTTTACAATATTTACTCACTCTAAATTCCTATTGGACCGTTTCAGCTCAATCTGATGCTCATCGAGGCTGGAGTTCTGCAACACCTTGAGTGCCTGGTTGAGAGACTCCCGGGTGTAGAACTGTACAAACCCGTACCCCATGGACAAGAACTGGCCCGGGCTCTTCGGGTCTTTCTTACGGGCCACGGTCACCGAGGCGATGGGACCGCACTTTTTGAAGTGCTGAAAAAAGAAACAGAAACGAGGACTATTAATAAATTTATTTAATTTAGACATCAATTCTTAAACATAACTCAAGTAGATAAGAAAGGAGGAGTAAGAAAATGAGGCCGAGAAAAAAACAAAGAATAATACCATGCCGATTACAATCTTGCCTATCGCCAGCCTACTTATGTAGCTTGTAAGATGGCGTGCTTGCCTTGTAAGTGCCAGGTCACTATACTCTGTCCAGAGTAAAAAAAAAAAAAAAACTGAATGCGAAAACTTTTGAACCAATCAGAAGACGCCTTTTCTCACTCGTACAATGTGGCTCAAATAAAACTGGTTATTTTTTGAAGATGTGTGTGTGTATTTGTGTTTTACTTTGAACATAGTATTCGGTTCCCATTAGTTTTGGAACTACTACATAGCTTTTACCTATCCTGTCCTCCCTCTTTCTTCAATTTCGGACAAAAAAAAAAAAAAAAAAAAAAAAAAATCCGCTTACCCTTCGTATCGAATCTTCCGTAGAGTTGAAATTCAAATTCTTAATATACAGGGTAGTGTCAGGCTCCGGTTCTCTCTCCTCATCTTCCTCCACATTCTCTTCCACTTCTGGTACACCCTGTTGATTGTCTTCTTCAGCCGTGTTCTCCTTCTTTTCTTCCTCTCCTTCTTCGCCTTCTTCTTCGTTTTTCTCCTTTTCTTTTCCTTTGGACTTCTCCTTCGCTTCTGCAAACACGCCCTCCGGAGCCCATTCCAAATAGAGTGGTACCTGTTGAACAGAATAGGTATGATGGAAATTAGAAACTGTGAATTAGTGGTTCTGTGAACTGTAAGTAGAACTTACTCGAAAAACCTATATGCCAGCTTAGTTAGCTTGGTTAGTAACGCGTCTGTCTTGTAAGCGCAAGGCCGCGGATTCGATTCCCGCCCAGAGTGGATTTTATCCCGAACGGATATTGTTCGTTCTCGAAATGGCTGGCTTTCTCCTATCCTGCCTTCCTTCTCTTCGCTTGTGGGACGGTAAGACCTTAGCAGTTACAAGTCCCTCTATCAAACCTATTTAAAAAATCTACTCTGTCTTTCTTCTCTTCAATTTTGGAATGATAAGACCTCAGTAGTCACAGTTCCTTATATCAAAACTCTTAAAAAAAGAATCTCTTTGACATCTTACCTCTTTGAACTTAGTATAAGCCAGGCTATTGAAAGCGGCCTTGGCTTGATTCTTCTGTAGGAACTCTACCAGGCCCGTAATTCCATAGGGAGGCACCAGTACTCGGCCCAAGTCACCAAACGGTTCAAACAGGGCCTTGAGATCAGTAGGTAGGGTGCGGTAGGGGAGGTTCTTGACGAGAATGATACGTTTAGACCGCGCCTCTACCACTTGATTGAATGCGTCTAGCTGTGAACATAGGACGAGAGAGATTGAAGATTAATAAAGAAATAAATAAAATAAAGGCCTTTTCTTAAAAATCTCAACAAACCTCACTGTTTAACTTGATATTCACTTTCTTTTCCTTAAGTTTCTTACAATATCGCACCAAATTTTCCTATAACTTTCAGTTTTCCTTCACATACCTCTGTGTATCTAACTTTTCGTGTAGGTAACCAACTTTCTGCCGTTTTCACTATAACTTTCTTCTAGAAAAATCCATCACTTGTGCAATCTTCAGAGGCAAATAGAATATCACTATCACTAATTCACTAAGCATTTATACCTACTTTCCGCTCAGAAATGCAACAGTGGACTTTACCGTCAACTAATTGGAAAAGCAATATGGGTGCCTCCGATGGGTTCGAAATGAAATTTACTCTTTGAAAATAAATTATGGTAAATTTATTGATATCTATAAATATAAATTTTAAATAAAATTTCTTGCCTAACTATCACGTCAAGTTCACGGATAAGACACCTGTTTGCAATTGAATCAAAAAATAAATACCTAATCTAAACAAATAAAAAAGTTTAATCATAGGTAGGTATAACTTGTAAATAAATAGGTAGGTATAGGTAACTTCCTACCTACTGGACATAGCAGGACCGAAATTATGTGTACCTAGGTATAGGTACTTGCATTTTTTTTTTTTTTTTTTTGAGAGAGGTTTGATAGAGGGACCTGTAACAAAGGAGGTGTTATCGTTTCGAAATGCACGAGAGAATTACTTTTTTTTTAGTACCTACCAAAGGTTTTTAAGACAGAGGAGGGCAAGGAATTAATAATATTAAAGAAAAAAAGTGTTACCTGAGAGTGTTAAATGTGTTTCACTCACCATTTCCTTCATTCTCCTTAGGTTTGCCCGGTATCAAATGTAGCATTCTACCCAGAAACACTGTACCGTCCAAATGTTGATAGGCTTGGGTTGCATGCTCAGGCATCAGGAAGGTGACCAGGGCAAAACCCTTAGTCTTATCCGTCTCCTTGTCTATCGGTAGTATTACCTCAGCCAGTGGTCCTGAAAATGGGAATAAAATACTGGTATTTATAACTTATAACTATTCTGTACCAAATACATAACACCTTGTTTAGACTGCGGGAGTAAAGGGACTTTTCAGTCTCATTCTGACAGTATAAACAGGGTATATTCTATTCTAAATACGAGTGAATCAGTGAATTGTAGAAAACTAGAAATAGTAATACTAATTATAGTATCTAGCAGTCAGCTTAGTTAGGTTGTATTTCTAGGTTCATTATCGGAACGGTCGACTTTAACCTATCCTGTCCTCATTTTCCCTTCGATTTCGGAACAATAAGAAGGAAATCAGTAGTTTTACAGTTTCTTCTATCAAACCTTTAAATAATAAAAATATAAAAAGGGGTATTCTCGGGAATCGAACTCAGGACCTCCCGAACTCCATCCGACTTACCATACTTCTCAAATAGTTTGGTCAAATCGTCTTCAGTCACCGTGTAGGATAGATTGCGAACAAATATCCGTCCCGACTCTGCGATGTCCTCAGCAAACTGGACGCTATCCTCCTGTGACTTCCAATGTTTGGCTTTGATATTCTCCATGCTGGCGTTATTGTTGTCGTCCGCAGCACCACTGTACTTGGCCGAATTGTCCTTCGAGTATTTGTAGATGTTCAGTTGTTTGCCTTCTGCAAAAATAAGTAAGGTACAAAAATAAATTTTGAAATGTATAAAAGGAGATGAAATCAATAGGGTGAGAACCAAGTTAAAACCAACAAACAAGGTTCGTTCTCGGAACGGCTGGCTTTCTATTATCCTGTCTTCCTTCTATCTTCTTCCTTAGCAGTTACAATTCACTCTATCAATATAAAACCTCTACAAAATGGAAGTTTTTTTTCTAGGGCAGTAAAAACCAAAATTTGACGAAACACTGCTGACTTTTCTTAGAAGTAGTTGCTTCAGCGAAATGGCCTGACATGACCTTAGCAGTTAAAGAGCAGTCCTGAATTTCCAAAAAGGGACATTTGCAAATCACTTACTCCAAAACGATTTATTCTTATTCAGGGCCTTGTTGCAGTTCTTCTCATCTTTGAATCCAATGTAAGCCATACCGAGGAACGTCGTTCTAACACTGGCCAATGGCAGAGGCTTGAAGTAGGCCTTCAGATCTTTCTTCTTTACGCCAGCAGGCAGGTTTTTCACCACTATAGTGTGGTACTGTCGCTTGTGTACGGGAGCTTTACTGACAGGAGGGACAGATGGGTCAGATGGAGCTGTGTCTTTGGATTTGGTTTTGAGCTTCAAGTACTAGAAATGGAATTAATATAAAAATGTAAAAAAGAAGAAAAAAAATCAGTTGAAAATTCGACTGCACAAAAGATAAAAATTGTCCTCCTTGTAAGACAGCAAGAATAAAGGGACTTTTCAGTCCTATGCTGGCAGTACAAACAAGGTACCTTTTTAGTCATCAGTTTAAGTATTTAAATTTACACACTGAAAAATAGTATAAATACAACTTACATATTTAGGGAAGGTGCTGAGACACACTTTGGTTTGGACAAGTACTTAAAAATGACATCTAAACGTGCCAATAATTTTTGAATAGTTTTTTTTTTCTTTTATAACCAAGAACTGTATTACCATAAAATAGATATTGCATATTGAACCAAATGATATTGAAGTATTTCAATTTGAACTCACCTCCATATCTGAGATATCAGCATGAGCTATCTGATTATTACTCTCATCTTCATTTTCTTCTTCTTTCTCTTCTCCATCTTTATTTGAGAGGGGCAATAGTTTGGACACATCTTTGCCATGCAGTTGCAGGAAGTCAGAGAATGTGGGGTCATCTTTATGCTGGAACAAAAGCAAACTACAGTTTATAGGTAATAAACTTGTAATAGCTAAGTAAGGGAAAGAATAGAGAACTTAAAGAAAAAAAAGCTTCTCTTTAATTCACAGTATTCTCCTAAAAAAAAAAAATAATAATAATAAAATAAAATAAAGAGCATGCTGTTCTGAGAAGAACCCTCCCTTATCTGTTGAAAATAAAATCCACCTCGGGTGAGAATCAAACCTTTGATCTAGCACTTACAACGCAGAAGTGGTACCTTCCAAGCTAATTGAGCTGGCAGATGTACATACATGTAATTGGGCACCTAACAAACTGGTGTTGACAAATAGAGAAAAAAAAATCAATACCTACTTAGTTAAGGTTAATGTAACTTCTTCTTTGCCTTTTCTCATGTTCAGATGGGGTCGGTGTTTGTCGTCGACCTCTCAATCAGCTTTAGAGTGATCGCTTTTAGACCAACTGGTTTTGGCTAAACAAAATTTTCTGAGTGGGATGCCCTTTGCACTCAACCTTTGCTATTGATATAGCATGAGGAAATTTGGACTAGTCTACTCCCTGTTTATAGTCCCCTAGCTGATCTACTCTGTTTATAGTCCCTCAGCGGAGTAGTGGTCAAAACGCTCGCCATGTAATCAGGGGGACATGGGTTCAATACCAGACGAGGTAATTTTATCAACATTGTGTGAGCTTTTTTACAATAGAGGAAGCCTAAGTACCGACCATTAATGAGGAAATAAAGCAATCTTATTTGGGAAATTCACTCTATCATTAACCTGCCTTGATGGTGTAGTGGTCAAGACGCTCGCCCGGTAAACAAGAGGGCATGGGTTCAATCCCAGCTATGGCATTATATCAATATTGAGAATGTAGCCATAATAATGGTAGTAGCCTGCTCTGATTTTCTAGATACCTAAAAAGTTAGAACATTTTTCTTCGTCAATATTATGAGTCAGTCAATCTCAATGAAATATTTCTTTTTCTTTTTACAATGAGAAGCTAGCCTAATTAGTAGTTAGCTTGGAAGGTAACGCGTCTACCTTGTAAGCGGGTAGGGCTAGGGTTTGATTAACGCCCGGGCATGATTTTATCCTAAACAGATAAGGTTCTTCCTCCTATCCCATTTCATTCTCTTCGATTCCCATCTCTCCCATTACTCCCATAGCACGATGAGACTTTAGAAGTCCAGTCCCTCTATCAAGCCTGATGAAATAATAATAATAACAGTACTGATAATAATAATATCTGTTGAAAATAAAATCCACCTCGGGTGAGAATCAAACCCTTGATCTAGCACTTACAACGCAGAAGTGGTACCTTCCAAGCTAATTGAGCTGGCAGATGTACATACATGTAATTGGGTACCTAACAAACTGGTGTTGACAAATAGAGAGAAAAAAATCAATACCTACTTAGTTAAGGTTAATGTAACTTCTTCTTCTTTGCCTTTTCCCATGTTCAGATGGGGTTGGTGTTTGTCGTTTTGGCTAAACAAAATTTTCCGAGTGGGATGCCCTTTGCACTCAACCTTCGCTATTGATATAGCATGAGGAAATTTGGACTAGTCTACTCCCTGTTTATAGTCCCCTAGCTGATCTACTCTGTTTATAGTCCCTCAGCCAGAGCTATTTCAAATTACCTTTTCTACAAGTTCATTGAGGAGGGGATCTACTGTTTTACTTTTGGACTTCTTTCCAGGTTTTGAATCTTTGGTGTGTTCTGGTTTCAAGTCCTGTTTTGGAGCTATGTTGTGAAGCTTCTGATAGGCTGAGCTGTCTGGAGCATACTTACTCCAAGATTTGGGTTTGGTGGTGTCACCTGGGAAAAGAAATGAGATCGGAAAATGATTAACACTTGTGATCAACTCTGAAGCTGGAAGTTGATAATATTGTTCAAAAACCTGGCTCCCATTCTAGAAGAAATTCATACTTTCCAAAAGTTATGCTCTTTGAATTCTATCTATTTAAATATAATAATATTGCATGGAACCTAAAAAAAAAAAAAAAAAAAAAAAAAAAAAAAAAAAAAAAAAAAAAAAAAACCGAATAACGAATTAGTTATTCTTCCCGAGGGAATAGAATCAAGAGACCAGTGGCAAATGTAAGAAAAAAATCTTTCCTGAAAATAAAGAAACTTCATTTACCTAGGTTATTCATTTATTTATCTTATCAATATTTCAAAGAGGGCTACTCATTTTTACAATTGTCCCTAAATTTGTGTTCTGAAGCGATGCAATATTGACATCAGTCCAAGGGGCATGTACCTGTGTTTCTAAGTACATAGTTTTGTTTTTTAAGGATAACATACTTATGACAAGCAGCCGGGTATATGGCTTACAAGAAATCTGCTTCATATTTCCTTGCAATGTCTTTCTCTATACCTAGATGTTAAAGCACACTAATTGAATACTGAGGGATCAAATCCGTAGAATCATCTCCCCTTCCCCCAAGGTAGTAATATGTAGCTTCTGGGAATGCAGCCCTGGTAACACAAGCTCTTTGAATTCTATCTATAGGAAGGTATTGTTTTTGGTCTAATTTTTTTTAGCTTTAATTATGGTTGCTTAAACTACACTTTCATTGTAAAAAAAAAAAAAAAGTGTTAAGGTAGGCAGGTAACCTTACCAAGATTTGAACATTTTTCCACTTTTATTCTTGAGCTAAATACATAGGTGTTGTTGAAATAATCCAAAGCAGCCTGTGCTTGATCTTCTCGATGATATCCAATGAATGCAAATCTGCGGAACTTTCCTTCGGTTGTATATTTGAGTTGAACATCTGTCACTGTTCCTTTCTCCTCAAACTTTGCCTTAAGTTGTTCCTGGGTTATCTGAAACAGATGATAGTGTAAAGATACTTACATCAAAAAAGGAGATTTAATATTATGATTGGTGCAAAAAATAGCTGGGATTTGACTTTTTGAAACATAAATTACTCTGGTACTTATTACTATGGATTAGGCATTTCAAGATCATTAAAATCTCAAGATCCAGTTCAAATTATTAGATGTAGAAGAGGATTTTAGCAAGGCCTTGCCAAATACTTACAGTTCTTGGGAGATTTTTCACCACTATTCTTGACATTTCAGAATTTTATTTTAAAGCATTTCATAGAGAAAAGGTTTTAATTTACGAGCACAGGGTAAAAGTTTTAATCTAAGAGCTCAGGAATCTCAGGATACTGGATTTTATTGAAATCATGAATAAAATTTCCAACAAATTTCGCACATGTTTTGCTAAAATATTTTTTGAAGAAATTTTGAATTTTGGCGCTTCTGCTGTTGATTTTCTTGAAAAAATCATCAACCAATCAAATCATTTGGTAACAGAAATACTCTCTTTTCATTGGTCACTATATGAGAGAAGTTAACGCTGTTTTTCAAACGAAAATTTCCAAAAAGAAAACGGCGCTAACTTGTACCGTAAGTTAAGTATACCAAGGTTGTAAGATATACCTACCTACTATGGAACATAGAACTGTTGCTTTTCGGTAAAAAATATAAATACCTACCTACCTAACAGGTAACAGGTCGATTCCTACCTACCTACGTAAAAAGTTATGGAAAATCCCTAAATCTGAGGTCAAAACTCCCAACAGATAGAATAAGAACCAAAAGGCAAAAGTATTCTTGTTCATAGCACATTGCATACATACTGTATATACACGGCGTTCATACAAAATTTCCTTTAAATTTTTTTGCCATGACCGAGGTGGTTAAACATAGGGTCATTATAGCTAGGCTTGAATAAATAAATAAATAAATGTAGACATTACACAATCTTTAGAGATACTTGTCTCGGTGGTGTAGAGGTCAAGACGCTTGTCTGGTAAACAGGAGGGCGTGGGTTCGATCCCAGCCGAGGTATGGAATTTTATCCTAATTCAATTGAAAGACGAGGAAGAAGAAGACAGCCAGCCTAGTTAGCTTGGATGGTAGCGCGTCTACCTTGTAAGCGCTAGGTTGCGGGCTCGATCCTCCAATCGCCTCCTAGCACCCCCAATCGATTTTTTAAAACCAGGCATCGAATATTCAAAGCCAGTCTAACCCCCTATGGATCACTGAAGGTAAGCAACGTTGGGCTTGGTGGATGACCATTTGGGTAATCACGTGCTGCTTTTCCCGACCCCACTCAGGCTGGTTGAGGTAACTTGAGACCTTTCAAGCTAGTGGCCAAATAGAGGGTAAAATCTCAGTCACTAAAAGCCTCGATAGTTGTAACAGTGACGTCAAATACCTAAAAACTATTGTGACCCTATGTGAACTCTTTCTTCCCTTCTCCAGCCAAGGAGAAGGAGGAGAAAGAGGAGGAGTCTTCCCTTCTTCAGCCAAGTCTTTTCCCTTCCGAGTCCTCATGAATACCTTTTTTATCGTCTCTGACGTCACACTGACCTCCATTATACAGGGTGTGAAAATCCCTCCAAACACTTGTTTCTCGAATAACGCAGAAATGGTTGGAAAAATATTACCAAGAATATTTATATTTAAGACATCAGGTAGTTTCCACATAAAAGGTGAATTAATAAAATTTATATCAATAACAACTAGGAAGGAACAGGAACTTGTAAATACAAAAATGACCAATTTTGAGACAAATTTCAAAAGTTTGCCTTTTAAAAACTGTTCAGGATTTCTCTTTCTGATTTTCAAGATATATACGTAATTTGTACGTATCCCAAAACATATTTTTAGTAGTTAGGTGGTTTCCCTCTCCATTCGGCAACAACCCGCCTCCGCACATCACCTAACCTATAGCCTGAGTGGGCCCGAACTTTCCATTCAAATTTTCCACACAAATGCATAGGTACGTACTTATGTACATATATCTTCCATTAGGGAACGGAATGAACGTATAGCAAGATGTAAATCTATTTTTCACCACCTTCACTCAGCCTGAGAGTGGGCGCGTACTTTCAATTCAAAATTTTTACCCAAATGTATAGGTATGGGTTCTACACTGACAACGCAGTTCATGAACCTGGACAGGTCAAAGATCTCCTTGTTTTTGTCATGTTTCCTGTCAAGGTAGACAGATACAACAGGGATAGGTTTCTTTTCCCTATCCCAGACACGCATCAGTTTGAAATCTTTGAACCCGATAATTTGCAATTCATCCAGCTAAACTCCATACACAAAAAGTCCATACTGAGGCTCTGGTGTAGGGGCAACAGTCCCAAGGGATGGGTTAAGCTTATACGAATCCCACTATCAAATTTCTAAACAACAATGAATGTCACAAAAGATCTAACCAGGTCGCAGTGACCAAGGGCGTTTATTAAAGCCGATGGCCCTACCTTTACCAACAAACAACAATGAATAATGTTCGTTTGTCCTACTTTTTTCTTCTTCTTTTTTAAGGTGGGTACCTACGATTATGTGCGAATACTCGATTTCTAAGTACTTTTACTAAAAAAGGGGACTTTGGTTACCTTGTATATGAACTCCACCTCGTCCAGATCAAGGAGTGAAATGTGATTCCTCGGCACGACAGGTCCACTGAGGTGGTTAAACATAGGGTCAGTATAGCTAGGCTTGAAAAAATAAATAAATGTAGACATTACACAATCTTTAGGGATACCTGTCTCGGTGGTGTAGAAGTCAAGACGCTCGTCTGGTAAACAGGAGGGCGTGGGTTCGATCCCAGCCGAGGTATGGAATTTTATCCTAATTTATTTGAAAGACGAGGAAGAAGAAGACAGCCAGCCTAGTTAGCTTGGATGGTAGCGCGTCTACCTTGTAAGCGCTAGGTTGCGGGCTCGATTCCCGTCAGACGCGGATATCATCCTAAAGAGACAAGGAATGTTCTTGGAACATTCCTTTGTCTGGGTTTGTCCTATCCTGTCTTCCTTCTGTCTTTGTCCTATCCTGTCTTCCTTCTGTCTTGGTCCTATCCTGTCTTCCTTCTGTCTTGGTCCTATCCTGTCTTCCTTCTGTCTTTGTCCTATCCTGTCTTCCTTCTGTCTTTGTCCTATCCTGTCTTCCTTCTGTCGACAGTTTGCAAGAGAATGGAATTTCAACCTGGTATTCTCAAGTCCAACTTATAGCCAGTCTAATGGATTAGCGGAGAAGGCAGTTGCTATCTGTAAGAATCTGCTAAAGAAATCCAAAGAAGATAATACTGACATGAATGTTGCACTTCTCAACTACAGTTGATGTACTTGTTATCTGAGGAAGAAGAAGAACCAATGTGAGCTCAAAGTTTCAACTCGGCGAATTTATTTTTCAGATTAAAAACAACACAAATAAAATGGTAATAATTGCCAGTCTAGTTAGCTTGGTTGGTAGCGCGTCTGCCTTGCCCTAGGCCATCGGCTCAATTCCCGCCTGGAGCAGATTTTATCCTGAATGGATAATGTTCGTTTTCGGAACAGCTGGCTTTCTCCTGTCTTCCTTCTCTCTTTGATTTTGCGAAGATAAGACCTTAGCAGTTACAGTTCCCTCTATCAAACTTTTTTTTTTTAAAGTTAAAGTTTTTTTTTAAGTGAAGTGAACTGTTTCACCCCTTTTTATACCTCTAACTTACTTGACAGGTCTATTTCAAACTTCAAAAGGCTCGGACTCAGTGTTGGCACCAGAGTCATGTTGTTGTTTGACATATCCAGACGGACCAAGTTTGCCAGCTCCGATATCAGAAGTGGATCTGTTTCCTGGATGTAATTACTCGACAGATTCAAGCAGGATATGTGCGCTGACTCGAGGATACCTAGGATCTGCGTGATGTTCCCATCAGTGATGGAGAGTGACATGAGGTAGCGCCATTCTGGGATGTTCACTTCTAGCCGTACAAGTGAGATGTTACGGATGTGCAAGGCTGTGATTTTCTCATTGGGTTTCACTGTAGAGAAGAAAAAAAGTCATTATTAGTTTGTTAATATCATCACAATGACATTACCTAACTACCATTTTTCTTTTTGTCATTGACAGGGATTTCAGGCATCAGCTAAACTCCATACACAAAAAGTCCACACTGAGGCTCAGGTGTAGGGGCAACAGTCCCAAGGGATGAGTTGAGCTTATACGAATCCCAACTATCAAACTTCTAAACAACAACAATAAAAAAAAAATAATAATAAAAATAAACGTTCGTTTGTCCTACTTTTTTTTTCTTCTTTTTTAAGGTGGGTACCTACGATTATGTGCGAATACTCGATTTCTAAATACTTTTACTAAAAAGGGGACTTTGGTTACCTTGTATATGAACTCCACCTCGTCCAGATCAAGGAGTGAAATGTGATTCCTCGGCACGACAGGTCCACTATTCAGTGACAAGTTACCCACACATTAACCTCACCCAGCCTGAGAGGAGCTGGGGAAATCCAGCAGCACATAACTGCCCAGATGATCACCCGTCTGAATACCAACCATGTGCAACATTGATTAACTTCAGTGAAACATTGGAAACGTATGCATTCAACATGCTATCAGCACTGTTATGGAAAGTGTGTTCATAACTCCTTGAAATTCACATTCACAGACCAATAATTGAAAAGTTTTTTCTTCGGTCAGGCACTCACTATCAGGTAGGCCTGTTCAGGGGTACCTGTTGTCAGATCTACCTGATAGTGAGTGGCTGGCCTTACCTGAAGAATGAAGTCCTTCAATAAGTTGATGCTCACTGTCAATGAGCATGGTTTATTTATTTGGGTCGGTAATAAGCTAAGGTCGACGGTCGGTACTAAGCTAAGGTCGATGGTCGGTACTAAGCTAAGGTCGATGGTCGGTAATAGGCTATGGTCGATTCTCCATTTTGGACGCCTAAGTCTCAAAGACCCAGTCACACGGCATCTTGGGCATCTTACTTGCGGGCCACGGCAAATACCCAGCCGTCCGGAACACCCAATAGTCATAGGAGACCTTACCAAGTAGCAGCAGAAACACGAGTATCTCCCCGGTGATGATGTAGTAGATATAGTCGGTCCAGTCGCGGGGCGTCACACAGATCTGGGTGGGGTCCAAATGTATGACCGGCTCCTTGTAGTTGGAACAGAGGAGATCCGAAACGTCCGCGATGTGGTGCTTGTGTGCGATGAGCCACGTCTGAAATAGAATATGAACAGTAAATAATTAAATATCTTATGATTATGAACAATAAAATATATTATCTAATAGAAAATGAAGGATTGAATAGATGTGTTTTTCTTTCGAGAAACTTAGTTTTTCGAGAGAAAAATAAGCCTAATCATTCAACTAAAAAGACGAAGTATACAGTAGAAACAGGCACACAGCTCGTGGAGTTACAACTTCATGGGTGAGTATAATATATTTTTCGTTCCGAAATCAAAGAGAGTATCAAAGACGGTAGGACAGGATAGAATAGAATAGAATAGAATATACCTTGTTTATCCTACCCGAATAGGACTGAAAAGTCCCTTTACCCCAGCAGTCTAAACAAGGTCTTTACATACTGAAAAATAGTAGAAATACAACTTTCATATTTAGGGAAGGTGCTGAGACACACTTTGGTTTGGACAAGTACTTAAAAATGACATCTAAACGTGGCAATAATTTTTGAATAGTTTTTTTTTCTTTTTTTTTATAACCAAGAACTGTATTACCATAAAATAGATATTGCATATTGAACTAAATGAGACATTATAAGAACTGCTGGAAAAGGGACTCTTTAGCCCTACCTATGTGAGCAAGGCAAAATAAAGCATTTCAATTTGAACTCACCTCCATATCTGAGATATCAGCATGAGCTATCTGATTATTACTTTCATCTTCATCTCCATCTCCTTTCTCCTCTCTGTCTTCATTTGAGGGAGGCAATAGTTTGGACACATCTTTGCCATGCAGTTGCAGGAAGTCAGAGAATGTGGGGTCATCTTTATGCTGGAACAAAAGCAAACTACAGTTTATAGGTAATAAACTTGTAATAGCTAAGTAAGGGAAAGAATAGAGAACTTAAAGAAAAAAAAGCTTCTCTTTAATTCACAGTATTCTCCTAAAAAAAAAAAATAATAATAATAAAATAAAATAAAGAGCATGCTGTTCTGAGAAGAACCCTCCCTTATCTGTTGAAAATAAAATCCACCTCGGGTGAGAATCAAACCTTTGATCTAGCACTTACAACGCAGAAGTGGTACCTTCCAAGCTAATTGAGCTGGCAGATGTACATACATGTAATTGGGCACCTAACAAACTGGTGTTGACAAATAGAGAAAAAAAAATCAATACCTACTTAGTTAAGGTTAATGTAACTTCTTCTTCATCTTTGCCTTTTATTCATTTAGTTCAGATGATGTTGAGGTATCGGTAAGTTTGTGTCGACCTCTCAATCAGCTTAAGAGCGATGCTTTTATAGATCATAATACTAGTATTCAGTGCTAACAAATTTTTCTAGGAGTGACAAAAGATCTGACCTTTGCAACTCCACCCTTTGCTATTGATTATAGCACGAGGAAATTTGGTCTATTCTACTTTTCCTGCTGTAATAGTCCTACCTACTGATTCACCTCTCTTAATAGTCCCTCAGCCAGAGCATATTTCAAATTACCTTTCTACAAGTTCATTGAGGAGGATCTACTGTTTAACTTTTGACTCTTCCAGGCTTTGAAATCTTGTGTGTTCTGGTTTCAAGTCCCTGTTTCGGAGCTAATGTTGGAAGCTCCGATAGGCTGAGGCGTCCCTGGACATACTTACTCCAAGATTTGGTTTGGTGGTGTCACCTGCGGAAAGAAATGAGATCGAAATGATAACACTTGTGATCAACTCCTGAAGCTGGAAGTTGAATAATATTGTTCAAAACCTGGCTCCCATTCTAGAAGAAATTCATACTTTCCAAAAGTTATGGGCTCTTTGAATTCTATCTATTTAAATATTAATAATATTGCATGGAAGCTAACAAAAAAAAAAAAAAAAAAAAAAAAAAAAAAACATGCCATAACCATATACCGCTCTACAACAAAAAAAAACATAAAGAATTCCAAAATAGCTAGCTTCTGGCGAATGCCAGCCCTGGTAAACACAAGCTCTTTGAATTCTATCTATAGGAAGGTATTGTTTTTGGTCTAATTTTTTTTTAGCTTTAATATGGTTGCTAAACTACACTTCATTGTAAAAAAAAAAAAAAAGTGTTAAGGTAGGCAAGTAACCTACCAAGATTTGAACATTTTTCCACTTTTATTCTTAGACTAAATACATAGGGTGTTGTTGAAAAATCCAAAGGCAGCCTGTGCTTGATCTTCTCGATGATCATCCAATGAATGCAATTCTGCGGAACCTTTCCTTCCGGTGTTATATTTAGTTTAGACATCTGTCACTGGTTCCTTCTCTCCTCAAACTTTGCCTAATTTGTCCCTGGTTTATCAAACAGATGAAGTGTAAAGATACTTACATCCAAAAAGGAGAATTTAATATTATGATTGGTCGGAAAAAAAATAGGGCTGGATTTGACTTTTGAAACATAAATACTCTGGTACTTATTACTATGGATTAGGCATTTTCAAGATCCATTAAAATCTCAGATCCATTCAAATTATTAGATTAGAAGAGGGATTTTAGCAAGGCCTTGCCAATACTGTACAGTTCTTGGGATGATTTTTCACCACTATTCTTGACATTTCAGAATTTTATTTTAAAGCATTTCATAGAAAAAGGTTTTAATTTACGAGCACAGGGTAAAAGTTTTAATCTAAGAGCTCAGGGAACTCAGGATACTGGATTTAATTGAAATCATGAATAAAATTTCCAACAAATTTCGCACATGTTTTGCTAAAAATATTTTTGAAAGAAATTTTGAATTTTGGCGCTTCTGCTGGTTGATTTTCTTGAAAAAATCATCCAACCAATCAAATCATTTGGTTAATAATAAAAATACTCTCTTTTCATTGGTCACTATATGAGAGAAGTTAACGCTGTTTTTCAAACGAAAATTTCCAAAAAGAAAACGGCGCTAACTTCTCATACATAGTTTGGTGTGAATTCACACGACTTTCTATTACCTAAGCTACAACAAAAATTAATTTTTCGTTTTCTTCTCCAATAGGTATTTCGAGAAATAATCCTAATTCCTAAAAAGATGTGGGTTGAATTTCCAGACTTCTTTCGATCTTTTTTAAGAATTATTTTTAACCCTTTAACCCGTACAAGATAATCTCAAAAAGATAAAAGCTTGGATTGTAAATGAAATTGATTAAAAAAAAAATAAAAAAAATCAATGTACCTACCTACTTATTTGGAACCACTTTCGCAATACTTCAAGGCACAGCCATTCTTCTCAGGGAACGGGAAAGTTTCAAGCTAGGTAGGTACTGTTGAAAATGAAAAGTAAGGAAATATGCCACATATTTTTATTGTAAGCTTTTTTTTCTTCTTTTTTTTAAATAGATTTAAATATTTAAAATATAATTTTGTACCTAAATGTATTCAAAATAATAATATTTAATGTAAAAGTAAAAATATTTAAGAGATGATTTATAATATTTAATAAAATAATAATATAATTATTTATAATAAAATAGACAAGATAGGTACTTACTCTCCATGAAATTTCGGTAATCACTAAACCCTTAATATTAAATAATAATCTTATTAAATAATATAGACTTATTACATAATAATCTTATTTGTAGAATAAAAATAGATATATGATACTTGTGGTAGGAAAATAATTAACACCTATAAAAAATAAAATATAAGCCAAACAGAGCAATTATATAGGCACTGTATCTCATTTTTAATGTGGCATGAAAAACAATCTGTAAAATAGGTAATTTAATCATACAATAAAACAATGAAGTTCATTAAAATAATAATGAATAACAAATATTTTGATCATAATATCTGGTAAACAAAGATAAATATTGACAACCACAAAAAATAACAAGCATAAAAATAAAATATAATTCGTTAATAAAATAAAATGTACCTCAGTTGTTAAACTGTTGGCACATAGTTACTTTCATATTTAAATAAAATAAAATTGACAGTTTGTACATTGATTTAATTGAATAAGGGGGAAAAATCATTGTAAAAAATAAATGGAAAATTTCTATATTAATTTCATTTGAAATCAAAGATCATTCCAAAACCTCTGTTCAGGAAAAGTACTAGCTTTCTAATCACGAAGTCCGAGATTCGATTCTTGTACTAAAAGTTACATTAGCTTTTCTAACAAGCATTGACAAAATACTAATCTTATCTCAAGCAAACAAAAAACAAAATTTGCACGTGGTAAAATAAATATCACAAAATTCCACAAAATCAGAAAAAAGAAGCTCTTCAGCGAAATAATTTAAAAATCGAGGAAAGTCTAGATAGGACTAGACTCCCTTGTGTGTTAGATATGTACTTTAGACTGGCCCTTAGCTATAGAGGTGGGAAAAAAATCTTGGAAAAGTCTTGAATATCACTCGATTTCTAGTTCCATTTAGTGAGAAAACAGGTCCACACTTCTGATGTCGAGATGAGCAGCATGAGGTCTGGGCTCGGTTGTCAAAGCGGAGTTGTTCTCCAGGAACTTGACGCATCATGTCCAGAATGTTACTGCAGTTGATGTACTTGTTATCTGAGGAAGAAGAAGAAGAACCAATGTGAGCTCCAAGTTTCAACTCGGCGAATTTATTTTTCAGATTAAAAACAACACAAAATAAATGGTAATAATTGCCAGTCTAGTTAGCTTGGTTGGTAGCACATCTGCCTTGCCCTAAGCCGTGGGCATTCCTGCCTGGAGCAGATTTTATCCTGAATGGATAATGTTCGTTTTCGGAACAGCTGGCTTTCTCCTATCCTGTCTTCCTTCTCTCTGTGATTTCGGGAAGATAAGACCTTAGCAGTTACAGTTCCCTCTATCAAACTTTTTTTTTTTTTTTTTAAGTGATACTGAAAATGGCTGTTTCACCCCTTTTTATACCTCCAACTTACTTGACAGGTCTATTTCAAACTTCAAAAGGCTCGGACTCAGTGTTGGCACCAGAGTCATGTTGTTGTTCGACATATCCAGACGGACCAAGTTTGCCAGCTCTGATATCAGAAGTGGATCTGTTTCCTGGATGTAATTACTCGACAGATTCAAGCAAGATATGTGTGATGACTCGAGGATGCCTAGGATCTGCGTGATGTTCCCATCGGTGATGGAGAGTGACATGAGGTAGCGCCATTCTGGGATGTTCACTTCTAGCCGTACGAGTGAGATGTTACGGATGTGCAAGGCTGTGATTTTCTCATTGGGTTTCACTGTAGAGAAGAAGAAAAAAAGTCATTATTAGTTTGTTAATATCATCACAATGACATTACCTAACTACCATTTTTCTTTTTGTCATTGACAGGGATTTTACCCACCATTCAGTGACAAGTTACCCACACATTAACCTCACCCAGCCTGAGAGGAGCTGGGGAAATCCAGCAACACATAACTGCCCAGATGATCACCTGTCTGAATACCAACCATGTGCAACATTGATTAACTTCAGTGAAACATTGGAAACGTGTGCATTCAACATGATATCAGCACTGCTATGGAAAGTATGTACATAACTCCTTGAAATTCACATTCACAGACCAACAATTGAAAATTTTTTCTTAGGTCACCCACTCACTATCAGGTAGGCCTGTTCAGGTGTACCTGTTGTCAGATCTACCTGATAGTGAGTGGCTGGCCTTACCTGAAGAATGAAGTCCTTCAATAAGTTGATGCTCACTGTCAATGTGACAGCAGTAAATAGCTGATCCAAATTTTCTACATCTTGAACTCTGTGTGTTGTTAAGAGGTGGACACTCTTCTGGGGCCTTCCGAAAACATTCCAAGCCTTTCAAATCTGAACTGGCACTCGAGCTCTGTGTGTTGTTAAGAGGTGGACACTCTTCTGGGGCCTTCCGAAAACATTCCAAGCCTTTCAAATCTGAACTGGCACTTGAGTGTGAAACATTCAAAATGTAAAGAACAAATATGACGCAGAAGAATGTACACATACTCTGGAGGTAATACATTCAAAGTGCACAGCTGCTGTGATATGAGTGTGAGAGCTCAGCTACAGATGTAGCTGAAAAATAAATAATACAATAAAATTTAAATGGGTTTTGGTAAATATAAAAATAAGAAGACTAGAGATTAGACATTTCATTACTTCAAATTAACCTGTACTACTTACACAAAAATCCATTATAAGTATATTAAAAGTACAATATTATAAGTCTGTAATAGTCTGTATATCTGTAAGACCACATAACTAGTGAGCCTATGCCACTAGTTTCTTTATTTACTGTTTAAATCCTCCTTGAGATAAGAGTGTAGAATATCCCTGAAGGCTGATTTGTACTAAACACTCCAGCTAAAAATAGATAAATATATGATCTCCTGTGTTGATAATTTCTGTGAGTTTTCTGCTGTAGATAGCCTTCAGTAGATTCAAGGATAGTATGAAAAAAATTTCACAAATAAATGTATTTTTACTTTGAATACCTATCAGAATTTAACTTTGACTTCCTACTTCCTGTGAGTAGGTAAACATTTACACACAGCATGTCTCTTGAGCAAGAGAATTTCCTATGACTTTCTAGATAGCAAGTCTCTTGTACAAGTCAACTTGCACAATATGATTGCCAGTTGCTTTTCTTGGGGATTTCTGAAGATGGACAGTTTTTTACTTACCAATGGCAGAGATAGTTTGAGCTGTGAGCTCATGAATGACTAGAAAAGAGTTAACACAGGTGGGTTTTGTATGGTGTGAAAGTCTAGGTTCTAGATGGGTCTACATGGTGTTTCCACGAATGTTCTGTTTTCCACAAACTTAAAATACCTTACTCCTTACTTCAAATCTCTCCTATCATGAACTTTATGCTTTATTGAAAAAAATATTTTTGGATTTTTTTTTTCTTTCTTTGAAAAACAGAAAACAGAAAGTAAAAATCAAAACAAAGTGGTGTGAACAGCACACGCCTTTTCATTACACTAGTACGGGGGAGCTGGATCTGTTTCTGGAAGCAAAACTTTCTGTGGTAAGATCGGACACAAGTGGTGGTGTACCTACGTACTTGGTTCTTGTTTTTTTTTTTTAGTAGATACCTACCTTAGTTACCAAACCAAAAATACCTACCTACCTAAGTTACATATCTAAACAAATACCTAGGTAGGTACTTACCAAATATTTTTTTGTACTTACGGTACTTATTATTTTTTTTCTCCTTTTCAATCGTAGAGAAACGAAAAGACCGACTGCTGGAAGCAAACTGTTGAACATTTAGAACGAACGTTTTCCTCTTGTCTTAAATGGAAGAAAAGTGCTTTTATTAGCTACCTATACATTATTCTTGTTTGTTCTCGATTAGGGAAGAGGAAGAGAGGGACTTTAATGTGGGCAATGGTTAGCTACATAAGTATACCTAGGTTGTAAGATATACCTACTATGGAACATAGAACTGTTGCTTTTCGGTAAAAAATATAAATACCTACCTACCTAACAGGTAACAGGTCGATTCCTACCTACCTACATAAAAAGTTATGGAAAATCCCTAAATCTGAGGTCAAAACTCCCAACAGATAGAATAAAGAACCAAAAGGTAAAAGTATTCTTGTTCATAGCACATTGCATACATACTGTATATACACGGCGTTCATACAAAATTTCCTTTAAATTTTTTTGCCATGACCGAAATAGGTATATTGGATTGCATAGGTACCTACTTATATCTTCCATTAGGGAACGGAATGAACGTATAGCAAAATGTAAATCTATTTTTCACCACCTTCACTCAGCCTGAGAGTGGGCGCGTACTTTCAATTCAAAATTTTTACCCAAATGTATAGGTATGTACTTATATCTATCATTAAGGGGAACTATTCTCGTATATAGCAAGATGTAAATCTATTTTTCATTCTGTCATAGAATGGCGTATGACATCATTGGAGAAGGTTTTCAATCAGTCAGACGGGGGCGGTTATGATGGAGCATGTTTTGGCAGAATGCCCTGAAGTCTGGAAGCAAAGGGAGGGGATGTGAATAACGAATTAGTTATTCTTCCCGAGGGAATAGAACCAAGAGACCAGTGGCAAATGTAAGAAAAAAATCTTTCCTGAAAATAAAGAAACTTCATTTAGGTTATTCATTTATTTATCTTATCAATATTTCAAAGAGGGCTACTCATTTTTACAATAGTCCCTAAATTTGTGTTCTGAAGCGATGCAATATTGACATCAGTCCAAGGAGCATGTACCTGTGTTTCTACGTACCTAGATAGTTTTGTTTTTTAAGGATAACATACTTATGACTAGCAGCCGGGTATATGGCTTACAAGAAATCTGCTTCATGTTTCCTTGCAATATCTTTCTCTATACCTAGATGTTAAAGCACACTAATTGAATACTGAGGGATCAAATCCGTAGAATCATCTCCCCTTCCCCCAAGTTAGTTCTACAATTCAACTGAACTACTAGTAGAAATACCTATTCGTAAATGGGGCTGTGTTTAAAAAGCTGAAGTATATTCTATTATCCTCTGGTTTAATCCCGTAGATTCGTCACTGAGATTCAGGAGAGGAAATGTAGCAGATTGAAAACAGACTTCGGAACAGAAGGAACAATGTTTCTCCCCGTGACCCACGCGTCCCATGGCGCCTTCAATGGCGCCCACCTATACGGGGGTCGGGAAAAGCACGCGAATGCCCAGATAGTCAGCCACCCATCCGGATACTAACTACGCGCAACGTTGCTTAACTTCAGAGGTCCGCAGGGTACTGGTGAATTCAACGTGCTATCACCACTGCGCTAGGTAGATGATTACTGATGAGATGATGAGCTTTGAGTAAAAAGTTTATACACATGAGAATAAGAACCTACTTACTCTGATTTCAATACAATTCTCAAAAGACTGAACAAGGTTTTATTATTATTATTATTATTATTATTATTATTATTATTATTATTATTATTAATTCTCTTTTAGATTTGACTTAAAGCACGAAAATGGGTTTTGGTAAATATAAAAATAAGTAGACTAGAGATTAGACATTTCATTACTTCAAATGAGTAGGGCATTTTATTACTTCAAATTGACCTGTACTACACAAAAATCCATTATAAGTTTTTAAAAGTACAAATATAAGTCTGTAATAGTCTGTATATCTGTAAGACCACATAACTAGTGAGCCTATGCCACTAGTTTCTTTATTTACTGTTTAAATCCTCCTTGAGATAAGAGTGTAGAATATCCCTGAAGGCTGATTTGTACTAAACACTCCAGCTAAAAATAGATAAATATGTTCTCCTGTGTTGATAATTTCAGAGTTTTCTGCTGTAGATAGCCTTCAGTAGATTCAAGGCTAGTATGAAAAAAATTTCACAAATAAATGTATTTTTACTTTGAATACCTATCAGAATTTAACTTTGACTTCCTACTTCCTGTGAGTAGGTAAACATTTACACACAGCATGTCTCTTGAGCAAGAGAATTTCCTATGACTTTCTAGATAGCAAGTCTCTTGTACAAGTCAACTTGCACAATATGATTGCCAGTTGCTTTTCTTGGGGATTTCTGAAGATGGACAGTTTTTTACTTACCAATGGCAGAGATAGTTTGAGCTGTGAGCTCATGAATGACTAGAAAAGAGTTAACACAGGTGGGTTTTGTATGGTGTGAAAATCTAGGTTCTAGATAGGTCTACATGGTGTTTCCACGAATGTTCTGTGTTCCACAAACTTAAAGTAGGTACCTTATTTCAAATCTCTCCTATCATGAACTTTATACTTTATTGAAAAAATATTTTTGGATTTTTTTTTTTCTTTCTTTGAAAAAGTTGAAAAACAGAAAACAGAAAGTAAAAATCAAAACAAAGTGGTGTGAACAGCACACGCCTTTTCATTACACTAGTACGGGGGAGCTGGCTTCCGAAACCACTCTTTCAGCCCTAACAACCTCCTAACAGTCCTAACCCCCCTTCGTCTTCAAATCGCCTTCTTTCCGTCCTCCCAAACCCACGGATCTCACCAACCTCTCACCTCTCCTCCAGACTTCGCCGTCATTCCCAACTGAAGTCAGTTCTTCGTCTGAAGTCAGTTCTTCGTCCCTCTCAAACCTACGTTTGCTTTGAAAACCCCTCTTCCCAGTTCTCAGATGCCCCTTTGCCTCCAACAATTACTCTTTCTCCTCTTTTCTGTTTTCTCTCAAAGAGTTGTTTTTCTCAATATTTCATGTCCCCTCTTTTGCAATCTTTCACCTCCCCTCTTTTACACTCGGTCATTCTCCCCTCTTTTGTACTTGTTCCCATCTTCCCTTTTGCAGTCGGTTGCTCTCTCTTCTTTTTCTCTTATTTTCTATTCCCTGTTTCCTCTCCAATTCAATTCTTCCTATTTTTCCGTGTACCACCTCTTTTAATTCTCTTTTTGCCTTCCCTTCCCCTGTCTTTGGCTCTTTTTCGTCTCTCTTTCTATCTCTCCCTCTCTCTTTCATTCTATTCCTCCTTTCCCATAATTCACCATCTTCTCCCTCTCCCATACTCTCTCTCCTCTTTTCTGTTTTCTCTCAAAGAGTTGTTTTTCTCAATATTTCTATGTCCCCTCTTTTGCAATCTTTCACATCCCCTCTTTTACACTCGGTCATTCTCCCCTCTTTTGTACTTGTTCCCATCTTCCCTTTTGCAGTCGGTTGCTCTCTCTTCTTTTTCTCTCATTTTCTATTCCCTGTTTCCTCTCCAATTCATTTCTTCCTATTTTTCCGTGTACCACCTCTTTTAATTCTCTTTTTGCCTTCCCTTTCCCTGTCTATGGCTCTTTTTCGTCTCTCTTTCTATCTCTCCCTCTCTCTTTCATTCTATTCCTCCTTTCCCATAATTCACCATCTTCTCCCTCTCCCCTCCCCTCTATTTCTCACTTTCTCCCTCTGTCCATTTCTCTATCACTCTCTCACAAACCCCCCAATCTTCCTCGTCAGAGTCTCCAAATCAAAAAAAGTACTGAATTTTGAGCTCAAGGTATAGAAGAACTGTCTTTTTATTCAAAGGTACTGAATTCAGTACTATTGTACTGTCTTTGGACACCCCGTTCCACGTATTTTGTGATTTGATTTATTTGAATATTTTTGGGCTTGACTCACAACTCACATTAAAATTATTATTGCTCACAGTATAAGTAGGTAATTTTTCCAGGTAATCACCCATCCAAGTACGACCCATGCTCAGTGTTGCTTAACTTCAGTGGTCTGCTGGAAACTGATGCATTCAATCTGATATACCTAGACACTGGCTACTAATATACTGTAGGTATTTCTTCAACTAAAATAGCGGGCCCCCCCTTAGGCATAATCCTGGTTACGCCCATGCCCCTCCCCTCTATTTCTCACTTTCTCCCTCTGTCCATTTCTCTATCACTCTCTCACAAACCCCCCAATGTTCCTCGTCAGAGTCTCCAAATCAAAAAAAGTACTGAATTTTGACCTCAAGGTATAGAAGAACTGTCTTTTTATTCAAAGGTACTGAATTCAGTACTATTGTACTGTCTTTGGACACCCCGTTCCACGTATTTATGATCTCCTGTGTTGATAATTTCTGTGAGTTTTCTGCTGTAGATAGCCTTCAGTAGATTCAAGGATAGTATGAAAAAAATTTCACAAATAAATGTATTTTTACTTTGAATACCTATCAGAATTTAGACTTTGACTTCCTACTTCCCGTGAGTAAACATTTACACACAGCATGTCTCTTGAGCAAGAGAATTTCCTATGACTTTCTAGATAGCAAGTCTCTTGTACAAGTCAACTTGCATATTCTGTTATCACCACATCGGACCACAAGCACGCTATGTTTCGTTAAATCTTCTTTTTTCCTTCCTCAAGGGAGAAGGAAACGTTGAAAGTCAAAATAATTATGGGGGTAAAAGAAGGAGAAGGACAATAAGGAGAAGAAAAAGAAGGAGGAGAAGAAGAAGAAGGAGAAGGAGAAAAAGAAGAAGAAGAAGGAGAAGAAGAAAAAGAAGAAGAAAAAAAAGGAAAAGAAGAAGAACAAGAAGAAGAAAAAGGAGAAGAAGAAGGAGAAGAAGAAGAAGAAGAAGAAGAAGAAGAAGAAGAAGAAGAAGAAGAAGAAGAAGAAGAAGTCCACGTATTTTGTACGCAAGACTACGTCACGTTTGCATATCTGGGGATCTTCAGCCAGTTCCTCCCTTCTAGAGCCTCACTGCCTCCTCTTCTCTTTCAACCTCCCAACTCCCTCTTCGTCCTCCATAACCTCTCTTTCCACCCAAACAATCCCCTAACCCTCCTTTGCCTTCAACTGAATACCTTCCATTCTCCCAGAGCCTCACTGCCTCAACTTCCCTTTCGACCTCCCAGCTCCCTCTTCGTACTCCGAAACCCCTCTTTCAGCCCTAACAACCTCCTAACCCCCCTTCGCCTTCAAATCGCCTTCTTTCCGTCCTCCCAAACCCACGGATCTCACCAACCTCTCACTTCTCCTCCAGACTTCGCCGTCATTCCCAACTGAAGTCAGTTCTTCGTCCCTCTCAAACCTACGTTTGCTTTGAAAACCCCTCTTCCCAGTTCTCAGATGCCCCTTTGCTTCCAACAAGGCACTCGAGTGTGAAACATTCAAAATGTAAAGAACAAATATGACGCAGAAGAATGTACACATACTCTGGAGGTAATACATTCAAAGTGCACAGCTGCTGTGGTATGAGTGTGAGAGCTCAGCTACAGATGTAGCTGAAAAATAAATAATACAATAAAATTTAAATGGGTTTTGGTAAATATAAAAATAAGAAGACTAGAGATTAGACATTTCATTACTTCAAATTAACCTGTACTACTTACACAAAAATCCATTATAAGTATATTAAAAGTACAATATTATAAGTCTGTAATAGTCTGTATATCTGTAAGACCACATAACTAGTGAGCCTATGCCACTAGTTTCTTTATTTACTGTTTAAATCCTCCTCCAACAACCCCTCTTTCAACTTCCGTTCCAAGCTTTCAGCCGCTCCTTTGCCTCTTTCAACTTCCCCGATACTTTCCTAGACCCCCTTCCCCCACCGCCTTTTCGGGAGAAATTCCTGTCCTAAACAACCTCCTCACCATTCTGAAATCCAGCCAGTTTTTTGTCCCTCCGAAACCTACGTTTGTCTTCAAAAACCCCTCTTCCCACCTCTCCAGACGCTACTTTGCCCTCAATGGCCTTCCATTAACTTCCCTTACTTTGCCCTTCCATTAACTTCCCTTTCAACCTCCCAAATTCCCCTTCCCAAATAAGTTCCCTCGATCCTTCCCCCAACCTCGCAAATCCCCTCCGTCCTAAACATCCTTCCCACCATTCTCGAGTTTTTCCCTCCCTCTCGAACCTCCCATGAAAACTCCCAGACCATCCAAAACCTCCCCCTGAGCCTTCCCCAACGTTTTCAACTCCAGTAAAGGTTTTTCGGTCCCGCGAGCAGTACCTTTTCCGAAGCTTCCGGGGGATTTTTCCTTTATTTTACGTTTCAATTTGTGTAAACTCCAGGTCTATTGTTTGGGAAAATCCCATTGTTTCGAAAAATTCCTCCATTGTTTGTGTTGAAATAACAATTTATTTTGCAATCAATCAACATATTTTTTTGTTTTATCTTTTTTCAATTTTCAAAGAATTTGTAGAATCTCTTTAGATTTCGGCCGTATCGCTACGTTTGCAGTTTGTGCTACTTGGACAATAGAAAGCTGTTTGCAAGACTTAGTTGCCTACAGGGTCTCCGTCTCCATAATAGTTAAGTCAGCATAATTATCCCTAGGTCAGTAGCATAAATATGCAATGAACCTATAACTTTGGTCAGGGGAAACCCCCTAAATAGATCTGTTTTTGGGATTGAATAATAGGAAACTACCCACTTACAAAATAAATATGGTACCTATACCTTATATTACTTCTCTTTATCTCTCTTCTAACCTCTTGGTGAACTCTTACATTTAAAATTCTGTAGAAAAAATATCCGACTCATTTTAAATTATATTTATTAGCCTCCTCCACTAAGGAATGAACAATGAACATGAATCACATCCTTCTCCTACTTGGAAAAAAGAGGAAGAGGAAGAAGAAGAAGAAGAAGGAAAAGGAGGAGGAGGAGAAGGAGGAGGAGGAGGAGGAAGAGAAGGAAAAGGATGAGGAGGAGGGGGAGAAGAAGAAAAAGAAGAAAGTGCTGGGTGAACAGTTCCGTTCTTCTTCTTTCCTTCTCCTTCTTCATCTTCCTCCTCCTCTTTGTCTCCTTCTCCTCCTCTCCTTCTTTTTCCTCCTCTTATTCTTCTTCTCCTCCTTCTTCTTCTTCTCCTCCTCGTCTGTTCCGTTGTTCTCCATGGGCGTTCTCATCCACTCAACCTCAACGTATCAACCTACACGTTTCATTAGCTGAATGGTATTGTATAAATTTCCATATTGTTAAGAGGCCGCAAGTCTCTGCCATTCAGCATACTGTGTGCATATGTACATAATCCATACCCATATCATTACTCCAAGTGTTAATTTATTGTTTAAGCTCAAAATAACCCTACCAAATTTTTGTGTCGCAACCTACTGGGACTCGAACCTGAACCTCCAGATTACGAGTCCAACGTTTTACCTCTGACGGATTTCTAAAAAAAAAAAAAAAAAAAAAAAAAAAAAAAAAAAAAATTTTTATAAAAAAAAACCTTTAAAAAAAAAATTAAACGAAAGCCCCTGTGCATCGAATTTTTTGTTTCTCTATCGGTAAATTTGGTAATTGTCCTTTTTTCTGATTTGATTTTCCATTTATATTTACCGAATTTTTCATTTTTCCAAACCGCATTTTCTTATCTCAAGTGACGCTTATCTTTCACACGAGCGGATTTGACAACTGGGGAGGCTTTTCCCCAAGCCAATTTCGGGAGTTTGGTGTACGGATTTTTGGCGGCTGGTGGATCGTACGGTTTCACCATTAATCAAGCGTGGTATGGGGCCGTGGCGTGCCCCACGGGCCGCCCGGGCTACGCCATTCCGGGCGCACGGGGCAGTAAAGGTGAGTGAAAAAAAGCCGCCTTGAAAAAATCAAGGAAAAATTTTTCTGTTCTAAAGCGATACACTGTTGACTTTAATGTCTCTGATCCAAGGAGTAGGTAATGGTTTTTGTTTCTAAGGATCCGGGTTTGTAGATTATTTATATATAGCTATACGCTATACCTATACCTTACCTTTCGTTTTAAACTTTAAAACAAAGGTACTTCTTTTGAAAAGCAGGGAATTTCAGATTGCAGGGAATTTGTAAACAAGGAGGGCCCAAGCTAACTACCTAGATTTTTGGTAGGTACCAGCTAAAAGCTCATGATGTAATGTAATGTCCATCAATGTATTGTCTAAGTTGGCTCCACATTAATGTAATTAAATGGCACTTTTTTTAAATTAAAGTGCGTCAACAAAAGGTGAGAGTGCTCTATCTATCTATGGTGTTATATGCGCTGTGTTTGATATTAAAAATGTTTCAAAATCAATTTGTCTCGAATTTTTAGTAAATAAGTGTTATAGATAGCGATCCGCCTTCTCTGATTGACAGCTCGAAGAAAACACACAATTAATAACACTGTAAGAAACAGTCTAATGAGTTCTCAGCAAGTATAACGACTACCAGGGCCCTATTTGGGGGGTATTTCCTAGCAATGAAACAACTGCTACATTAGACGCATGTGGTCTGTGTCGTAGCATGCCCATCCCGTAGTATGCTAGATTATGTCCCTCATCAGATGCGATTCGAGACATAATAAGTACTTCCCATTTACATAGGTGCTGGGTAAACACGAGAATGTAATCCGTTGATCGTTGAAATATTTGCAAAAAAATTTCAAGTCTCTAGCTCTTACCGTTCTCGAGATATTTTGTTTACAGACAGACACACACACACGGACCAATGGCTGAAACTTTGGATTTAGGCTCTAGGGACCTCAAAACGTGTTTTGGCACTAAAAACTGACCATCGAAATTTTGACCCGATTACATTACTTTCCTTCCTATAGGATAAGGAAAGTAAAAAAGAAAGAAAAAATCAGCTGGTCTTGAAAAATGGGGGATACAAACTCTTGGGGGTTAGTAAACAATACAGAGTCCAAATTTACGGCATGATTTTGATTTCTCAGTAATAATTCAACATCAACCCTTCAAACAATAAGATATGACCCCCCCCCCCCCCAATAATCCACTGTTCGGATTCTCGCTCCCCCCCCTAGCTGAAATCCTGTATACGGCCCTGGTTGAGTGGCAGAGCTGAATTTTGATACCTCATTAGTTTGACACATTGACGGGGGCACCACCTTATTGTGTGTGTATCTATTTGAATAGACTCCACCGACAACACCCACTTTCAAAGGAAATTTCCAATGGAGGATTAGGAGTTACTTGGAAAATTTCGATAGGTACAATGGTACATAGATAGAAAGATATATTTATCATCATCTATTCATCTCACATTCTACCTATTTATAGTATAGCCAGGCATGGGGGGGGTAGTGACACTAGGAAAATTCAATACCTACCTAGTCTATGTAGGTAGGTAAGTAATACATTAAATCTATTTTATCTATCTACAGAGTAAATAAAGTCATGAAAAGAAAGTATCCTTGAATAGCGAGACATCGATCTCAATTTTATGAACCTGCCCACGTATTTTATAGGTAGCTAAGTACTTACCTACTTAGACGCGTAAAATAAGTAGATTTCAAGTACTTATCGGCATCTTTTCTTATAAACTTTATCTTTTGTTATAAACTTTAAACTTTAGTTCGAAGTTTTAAAATCGAGTTTTTTTTTTTTCATCATCTTGGATTGTCTGTGGGTATGTGTGTTTTTGCCACTGTAATACACGTAACTATCTTTCAAACGGATTGTTCGACTCTGATCAAAATTTTCCAACAAATCAGGATTTCCCAATAGATTGTGCGATCGCCGTCAGATCTGACCGCCATTTTGTCTTTCTCTGTTCCAGCCGTCTTCTCATCACTAGCGTTACACAATTCTTCCTCATAATCTTCATCTTTTTCTCCTTCTTCTCCTCCTCCTCCTACTCCTTCTTTTTTTTTCTTATTCTTCGTCTTCTCATTCCTTTTCTTCTTCTCCTCCTCCATCTCCTCCTCCTCCTCCTCTTTCTTCTACTTATTAGCATTAGTAACAGACGTTCGTGTTTGAGGTCTCACAGGGCGGTGTCCTTTCTCCCCGTTTCTTCTGCATTATACAAAATGAAACAAAAGTCACGATTTGCACATCACATCGTTCAATCATTCTAATCTGTCTTTGCTTTGCAGGCAAATTCTAATCTATTCTGTCTTTGCTTTGCAGGCAAATTCCAAGTTTTTATAAATTTGTAATTCATGTTTAACATTATTGTACCAATACATAAGACCTTGTTTAGACTGCGGGAGTAAAAGGACTTTTCAGTCTCATTCTGGCAGTATAAACAGGGACCACCTCCTTGTGTCATCCTATTGTTTCACACATTTGTGAATAATTCAATAATTTTAATTCCAAATTTTCTCTCTCTTACTCACAACTCACAACGCTATTTTAAAATTTTCTCTTTTCTTCTGTTCTTAATTTCTCCCTCCCTCTCTCTCTCTCCATTTTCTACACTCACACTCTTTCTTCTCTTCTTTTCTTCTTCCTCTCTCTCTCTCTCTCTCTCTCTCTTTGTTTCTCCTTCTTAATTTTCCTTTGAACTTACACTGTCCCTTCTATCTCTTTCTGTCTAATATCCTGTGTTTTTTTTTTAATTCCAGTCTTTCCTTTCATTATTCTCTCCCTCTTTTCTCAGATAGTCTTAATTTCCCCTTTCTGTCCTCTTTTTTTCTGCAATCACACTCTCCCCTCTACTTCCTCTTTTCCTTCTGCATGTATTATTCTTTCGCTTAATTTATTTTCCACTTTTCTCTTTCTTCTTAATTTCAATTTCATCTTTTTGAGTCTTTGCTTCGAGCTATTTTCTTTCTCTTTTCTTTGTTCGCCCCTTCTCTTTCCCTCTCCCATCGTTTTCACACCCACGTACTTATAAAGCTCTCTCTCTCTCCAAAGTTTTTTTTATCTTTTTTCAGTTCTTCTCCTCTTTTCTCTCCTGTTCGTCTCTCTCTCTCTGACTCCCTCCCTCCCTCCCTCTCTCTCTCTCATCTACCCTCATTTAAAGTTGTTTATCTCTTTTCAGTTCTTCTCTTTCTTTCTTTTCTCTCTCTCTCTGACTCCCTCCCTCTCTCTCTCTCTGACTCCCTCTCTCTCTCTCTCTCTGACTCCCTCTCTCTCTCATCTACCGTCATCATGGTTTTTCTTTTTAAATTTATTATCTCTTTTTCCATCGGTTCTTCTCTTCTTTCTCCTCACTATCTATATTATTTTCTCCTCTTCTCTCTCCTTATACTATTTCTATTTCCTTCTTTTCTTTCGCCTCTTTGTCCGATTTTACACTGTCCTCGCTCCCTCTTGAAGCACCTCAGACTCGTCTGTACATTGTCATTGTTAAATGAAGCTTTAAAATTACTACATAAAATTCACCATTGGAAATTTTTACTTTCTTTTAGATATTTTTTATGTGGACAATTTTACGTTTTAAGTAGTTTTGTATGTTAAAGGCCGGTTCCCACTGTTCGCGAGTTTCATCCGACTTTTTTCCGAATGTCCTTGCGGGCAATGGAATTTAAATGAGAGTGTGCCACCACACATTATACGACTTTTTTCCGAACGACAAGTGGGAAGTGGGAACGGGCCTTAAGGAAAAATGATTGTGATAATTTCATCAGTGGCAAGATCAACTATGTAAGTTCCTCCGCGGTACCTAAGAGTGTGGTAAAGAGGACGTGGGTTCAAATCCCAATTGAAGCATAGAATTTGATTTTATACTGCTTCTTATTTGAGAATTCGACCTCGTACTTAAAATTGTGGTCGTAGAAAATCAGAAGATCAGAGTTTTTTTTCAGCTCTTACTGTTTGATTTGACGCTAGCCACTGATGAGTGGTAATTTGTAGTGCAATTTGCTTAGTAGGTTTAGGAGAAAGGCTTCTGAGATGAGTTGAATTTTTAGCGGATTCTGGAAGTTTTTAAAATTTAGCAATTTTTTTGTAGAGCATCTAAAATCTAAATCAACTAGTACAAATCAATCACAAACGTTTTTTTTTGTTTTTGTTTTTTTTTTTTTTTTTTTTTTTTACCGTTGTTTTTAAACAAATTTTAGTATGGAGTAATGGTAGCATCCCCAAATTTTTTTGAAGAGGTAAAATTAGTTGAAAAGGAGAGAGCTAAATTTAGTTGACGTGACGGACAGGGTAAAATTAGTTGACAAGGTACATGGCAAGATAGACAGTCAACTGACTCGAGTGCTTTTTTGTGTTTTAAAAGTAGCTATGGTCACGCCATAACTATTTAATCTATAAAATAGTTGCTCTGAAATAGTTTGAAAAATTGAAACTTATTTTTGAAAACACAAAAAAGTAGCTACCTACCTACGTCATGAAAACCACCTCAAGCGTAGAACGAAAGTAGGTCTATAGTGGTAATAATAATTATGTGTGTCTAAAATAGAACAGAGAACTCATATAGATAAACTGCTTAAACTAGAAGGTGGTAGGTAGGTACATAAAATAGTTACTTGGGTGATTTGCAGAGAGAAAACTCCGGCAAAGGCAATCTAGTATTTGAATGTGTAGCACATTGTATACATAACAAATTTCCAACAACCCCTCTTTCAACTTCCGTTCCAAGCTTTCAGCCGCCCCTTTGCCTCTTTCAACTTCCCCGATACCTTCCTAGCCCCCTTCCCCCACCTCCTTTTCGGGAGAAATTCCTGTCCCAAACAACCTCCTCACCATTCTGAAATCCAGCCAGTTTTTTGTCCCTCCGAAACCTACGTTTGTCTTCAAAAACTCCTCTTCCCACCTCTCCAGACGCTACTTTGCCCTCAATGGCCTTCCATTAACTTCCCTTACTTTGCCCTTCCATTAACTTCCCTTTCACGTCGGGGGCACCACCTTATTGTGTGTGTATTTCAATAGACTCCACGGACAACACCCACTTTCAAAGGAAATTTCCAATGGAGGATTAGGAGGTACTTGGCAAATTTCGATAGGTAGATAGAAAGGTATATTTATCATCATATATTCATCTAACATTCTACCTATTGATAGTACCTATACCTACACTAGGAAAATTCAATACCTACCTAGTCTATGTAGGTAGGTAAGTAATACATTATATCTATTTTATCTACCTACAGGTACAGAGTAAATAAAGTCATAAAAAGAAAGTCTCCTTGAATAGCGAGACATCGATCTCAATTTTATGAACCTGCCCACGTATTTTATAGGTAGCTAAGTACTTATTTACTTAGACGCTAGTAATAAGTAGATATTAAGTACCTACCGGCATCTTTTGTTATAAACTTTAAACTTTAGTTCGAAGTTTAAAAATCGAGTTTTTTTCATCATCTTGGATTGTCTGTGGGTATGTGTTTGCCACTGTAATATGTAACTATTTTTCAAACGGATTGTCCGATTCTGATCAAAATTTTCCAACAAATCATTTTCCAATAGATTGTGCGATCGCCGTCAGATCTGACCGCCATTTTGTCTTTCTCTGTTCCAGCCGTCTTCTCATCACTAGCGTTACACAATCATTATGCCAACATTCACAAGAAACGTCTGTCAGCTCAGAACAGAAGTAAGTAACTCGTAATCGGAAGGTCGTGGGTTCAAATCTCAACCGAGTTGGACTTTTGTTCCTACTTCGGTCATGGTTGCTCACGCTCAGACTGTCTGTCAGACCGTGTGTGGCGGAAAAAGCTGGAGACCCAGGTCTGTCAGACCTGTCTGAGCGTGGGTGGCGGGTATTACACTAGGTACTTTACATACTTTTTTTTCCATTCCATTACACTAAAATAACCCTGAGAAAAAGAAGAGGACGAAGAAAGAGGAGGAGAAGAAGAAGAGGAAGAAAAAGAAAAAAAGAGAAAGAAGAAGAAGAAGGAGGAGAGGAAGAAAAAGAAGAAGAAGAAGAAGAAGAAGAAGAAGAAGGAGAGGAAGAAGAGGACGAAGAAGAAAAAGGAGAGGAAGAAAAAGAAGAAGAAGGAGATGAGACCCAGGTCTGTCAGACCTGTCTGAGCGTGGGTGGCGGATATTACACTAGGTACATTACAAACTTTTTTTTCCATTTCATTACACTAAAATAACCCTGAGAAAAAAAAGAGGACGACGAAGAAGAAGATGACGAAGAAAAAGAAGAAGAGGAAGAAGAAAAAGAAGAAGAGGAAGAAGAAGAAGAAGAAGGAGAGGAAGAAAAAGAAGAAGAAGGAGAGGAAGAAAAAGAAGAAGAAGGAGAGGAAGAAAAAGAAGAAGAGGAAGAAGAAAAAGAAAAAGAAGAAGAAAAAGGAGAAGAAGAAAAAGAAGAAGAGGAAGAAGGAGAGGAAGAAGAAGAAGAAGAAGAAGAAGAAGAAGAAGAAGAAGAAGAAGAATGCGGGTATTACCACCATCATCTTTCTAAGCAATCTCATTGAACAAAAGGATTCAAAGGGGGATACCCTTTTGTGAAATACCCCCCTCCGTGTGAAATAACCTTGAACGTTTACATTACAATGCGTTAAAACTTTCATCCCCCCTTTTGGAGCTTAATAAAACAACATTTCTACAACTCTATAGAACACTACAACAAGAACATGAGCAGGATAAACAGGCGAATGCCCAGATAGTCAGCCACCCATCCGGATACTAACTACGCGCAACGTTGCTTAACCTCAGAGGTCCGCAGGGTACTGGTGAGTTCAACATGCTATCACCAGTTCACCACTGCTGCGCTAGGTAGATGATTACTGATGAGTTGATGAGCTTTGAGTAAAAAGTTTATACACATGAGAATAAGAACCTACTCTGATTTGAATACAATTCTCAAAGGACTGAACAAGGTTTTATTATTATTAATTCTCTTTTAGATTTGACTTAAAGCACGCAAGGTTTCCAGGAGGGAAAAATATTTACAAATTTACACCCTCAATTCTGTTATCACCACATCGGACCACAAGCACGCTATGTTTCGTTAAATCTTCTTTTTTCCCACCCTCAAGGGAGAAGGAAACGTTGAAAGTCAAAATAATCATGGGGGTAAAAGAAGGAGAAGGAGAATAAGGAGAAGAAAAAGAAGGAGAAAAAGAAGAAGAAGGAGAAGAAGAAGAAGAAGAAAAAAAAGGAGAAGAAGAAGAAAAACGAGGAGGAGGAGAAGAAGAAGAAGAAGAAGAAGAAGAAGAAGAAGAAGAAGAAAGAAGGAGAATGAAGAAAAAGAAAGAATAAGAAGGAAGACGGAAGAAGGAAGAGAGAGAGAGGGAGAGAGAGAAGAAGAAGAAGAAGAAGAAGAAGAAAAAAAAAACAGAGAGCTAACTAATTTTAGTTGACGTGATAGAGAGGGGTGAAGAGGTAAAATTAGTTGAAAAGGAGAGAGCTAAATTTAGTTGACGTGACGGAGAGGGTAAAATTAATTGACAAGGTACATGGCATATTAGACAGTCAACTGACTCAAGTGCTTTTTTGTGTTTTAAAAGTAGCTATGGTCACACCATAACTATTTAATCTATAAAATATAGTTGCTCTGAAATAGTTTGAAAAATTGAAACTTATTTTTGAAAACACGAAAAAGTAGCTTCTACCTACGTCATGAAAACCACCTCAAGCGCAGAACGAAAGTAGGTCTATAGTGGTAATAATATGTGTGTCTAAAATAAAACACACTGCTTAAACTAGAAGGTGGTAGGTACATAGAATAGTTACTTGGGTGATTTGCAGAGAGAAAACTCCGGCAAAGGCAATCTAGTATTTGAATGTGTAGCACATTGCATACATAATAAATACACGGCATTCATACAAATTTCAACATTTTTTTTTTTTTTTTTGCTATTACTGGAAGCTGGAAGATCATTTTAATTCACTTGAATCGCTTGGACAATAGAAAGCTGTTTGCAAGACTTAGTTGCCTACAGGGTCTCCGTCTCCATAATAGTTAAGTCAGCATAATTATCCCTAGGTCAGTAGCATAAATATGCAATGAACCTATAACTTTGGTCAGGGGAAACCCCCTAAATAGATCTGTTTTTGGGATTGAATAATAGGAAACTACCCACTTACAAAATAAATATGGTACCTATACCTTATATTACTTCTCTTTATCTCTCTTCTAACCTCTTGGTGAACTCTTACATTTAAAATTCTGTAGAAAAAATATCCGACTCATTTTAAATTATATTTATTAGCCTCCTCCACTAAGGAATGAACAATGAACATGAATCACATCCTTCTCCTACTTGGAAAAAAGAGGAAGAGGAAGAAGAAGAAGAAGAAGGAAAAGGAGGAGGAGGAGAAGGAGGAGGAGGAGGAGGAAGAGAAGGAAAAGGATGAGGAGGAGGGGGAGAAGAAGAAAAAGAAGAAAGTGCTGGGTGAACAGTTCCGTTCTTCTTCTTTCCTTCTCCTTCAATAAGTACTTCCCATTTACATAGGTGCTGGGTCAACACGAGAATGTAACCCGTTGATCGTTGAAATATTTGCAAAAATAATTTCAAGTCTCTAGCTCTTACCGTTCTCGAGATATTTTGTTTATAGACAGACAGACAGACACACACACACACACGGACCAATGGCTGAAACTTTGGATTTAGGCTCTAGGGACCTCAAAACGTGTTTTGGCAAATGGGACGCACTGGCAATGTGCTTTCAGCTATCTCACCCATCCTTCAACCGTCTAACCTTTCAACGTTGGCATTATAATTTGCTTCTATCCCCTTTCCCTTTTTTTCTCTCTCCTCCTCCTCCTTTTCATTGTTCTTCCCCTCTCTGGTCCCATTTTCGGAGGTCAATAACCCTGGCTTGTTTTATTATTATCTTTTTTTGCCCATATTTTATGGTGATGGGAATTGGGGACACATTAGGTATTGTTGTGTGACAGAAGAAGAATACCCAAGAGGTAGGTTCGAAGTTTTTCCTTGCTTTTATTTATGTATGGGTGTTTCACCACTTTTTTTTATTTGGAAGCGATGAAACATCTGCTGGATGGACTTTACTTGTCTGTGTAGAACAATCACTTTTTAGTGTGTCCCTCTTTAGGTTGTGGCTATACACAGGCCAATACTTTAATGATAAATGTAGTTGATGAACCGAACCTTAAACTTACAACTGAGCCAGCCTAGTTGGAGGGTGACGCCTGCCCTGTAAGCGCTGGTTTGCTGATCCGATTCCCGCCTGGGGCGGATTTCATAGAATATAATATACCCTGCTTATACTGCCAGAATTCGACTGAAAAGTCCCTTTACTCCCGCAGTTTATATGTATAATAATAGTGCTTATTTATACTGCTCGCATAGGACTGGAAAGTCCCTTTCCTCCAGCAGTAGGCTACTACTATTATTGTGGTCAAAGTCTCAAATCATTTTGAGGATAAAATTCCATGCCTCGGCTGGGATTGAACCCACGCTCTCCTGTTTACCAGGCGAGCGTCCTGACCACTACACCACCGAGGCATTTTTATACTGAACAGATAAAGTCGAAAGCGATCATCACATGAGCTGACTTATTTCATATAAAGTCTCAAATCATTTTGAGGATAAAATTCCATACCTCGGCTGGGATTGAACCCACGCTCTCCTGTTTACCAGGCAAGCGTCCTGACCACTACACCACCGAGGCATTTTTATACTGAACAGATAAAGTCGAAAGCGATCATCACATGAGCTGACTTATTTCATATTGGTGTCAACTCAGGATGTTACATTATATCTCTCTCATTTTGCAGCTTTCCAATATTCTCCCACTCCCTCTTACCTCCCACACAAATGGCACTTTTGAAACACAAAATTCCATTAGGTACGTAACTCCATTCATGCTCTCTCTCTCTCTAGCTCTCTCTCGCTCTCTCTCGCTCTCTCTCTGCACTCACCTACTTACATCATCTTCTTTTGATGGAATTTGTAACTTGAGCTATTTTTTTTTTTCTCAAGTGAGCTTTTTACTCTCTTGTAACAAGGGCCACTTAGTAACCAAGGTTGAACGACGAAAAATCGATTCTCTATAAAAGAGGCTGTTCAGCCCAACGTATATAATCCTGCCACTTTAAGCAATGTGTAACAATTAACAATAGTATCAGGGAAAATTCAAAGACTTTCGGAAAAAAGGACCTAGCCCTACTGAAACCCTTTTAGATTCAAACAGGTTTCCTAAGGTCGGCCATTCACTGTGAGGTAGACCTGACAGGTACGCCTGAAGATAGTGTATGGCAGATGGCAGCAATAATAAGTCTCTCAGGCGACCTGTTAGGTTCCAGTATGTTAAGACTTAAGACTGCTGTTGTATAGGAACTTTTCAGTCCTATTCGGGCAGGACAAACAAGATAAGTATACCTATTCTATTATGGGACAAACTAGTTACGTCACAGCTTTCAGATGACAAAACGATTCTAAATTTAGCAGATTGCTAGAATTGCTACAAAAAAGTCTTCTTTTTCCAAAGAATGAAAACGAACGATTGAAATATTAAACTCCGACAGAAAAAAAGTAGAAAATAAAGTCTCAAAGAGTTTTCGCTATCTCTGAACGTTGGGAGGGGGTTCAGAGGGTTTGTAAGGGGAATGGAAAAGGGCAAAGGTCATAGCTAACTGCCAAAGGTCGAACTGTATCCGAACAACAGGGGAGTGGTCACACTAACCATTGACTGTAACTAGTCTACATAGCGCATAGTGACGTAGAAAAATACCCATTTTGTTATTATTATTACTTATTATTTTTGGTAGAGGGAACTGTAACTGCTAAGGTCTTGCTAAGGTCTACCTACCTTACAATAAAAGATTTCTATATTTAAATATGAAACCCAGCGTACTATTTGTGTGCTTCTATTTTCACCTTTCACCTTGTTTTTCCTTGATGTTAAACTCATTTTCCAAGCTACTCTAATAATCCCACTTTTCCTCAATAAAATCCCCTTTCCCACTTCTCAAAAAAATTTCCTTTCCCTCGCTTACCTTGAACTTTCCTTTTTACAGGGGTTTTATTTCCTGTTTGATATCTAATTCGTATTAGAGCACTTAACTTTGAGCTTCTACTTTACATTAGAGCGGAAGTGAAGTGCAATCTTACAAAGTGTTATTTTCGAGTGGCGGATAGTGAGACTTTCAAAAGGGGAAGCAACTTCAGTGGTGTAGTGGTTAGCACGGTGGACTCTGGATGTGGAGGTTGGTGGATTGAGTCCTAGTGGAGTCATGGAATTTCACGTAGTGTATTAAGCGAGGAACGATATTTCTGACAAGCATTAATGCCTAACAGGATTAAACTTAAAACCCCTATAGTCATATACAGTATGCGGATCTACTGCAGGCAGTGCAGGCCCATCTTCTCCTGATGCTAATCATTCTTCTTCTTCTTCTTCTCCTTCTTCCTCATAATCTTCATCTTTTTCTCCTTCTCCTCCTCCTCCAACTCCTTCTTTTTTTTTCTTATTCTTTGTCTTCTCATTCCTTTTCTTCTTCTCCTCCTCCTCCTCATCTTTCTTCTACTTATTAGCATTAGTAACAGACGTTCGTGTTTGAGGTCTCACAGGGCGATATCCTTTCTCCCCGTTTCTTCTTTCTTCTGCATTATACAAAATGAAACAAAAGTCACGATTTGCACATCACATCGTTCAATCATTCTAATCTGTCTTTGCTTTGCAGGCAAATTCTAATCTAGACTGTCTCTGCTTTGCAGGCAAATTCTAATGTATTCTGTCTCTGCTTTGCAGGCAAATTCTAATGTATTCTGTCTCTGCTTTGCAGGCAAATTCTAATCTATTCTGTCTTTGCTTTGCAGGCAAATTCTAATCTATTCTGTCTCTGCTTTGCAGTCGAATTCCAAGTTTTTATAAATTTGTAATTCATGTTAACATTATTGTACCAATACATAAGACCTTGTTTAGACTGCGGGAGTAAAAGGACTTTTCAGTCTCATTCTGGCAGTATAAACAGGGTATATTCTATTCTGTCTCTGCTTTGCAGGCAAATCAGAATGCAAGGAGTCCCCACCCACTGAGGAACCCCCACCACACCCCGTCCACCCATCTTCGTCACACACCAGTGCTAGCGGTGGGGGAGGGGGAGGAGGAGACAAGACCAAAACCTCAAAGAACCAAAAGGGAAAGAAGGCGCAACCCCAACGACAGGTGAGTGGCGACCTTTATTGAACGAGCGAAAAGAGATCTAAGCTTTGTTTGAAAGAGGGAACTGTAACAACGGAGTTGTTTTCGTTCTGAAAGCGGAGAGAAAACGGAGATAGGATATAAGAAAGCCAGCCGTTCCGAGAACGAACCTTATCTGTTCAGGATAAAGTTCGTCCCGAGCGGAAATCAAACAAGCTTAGTTTATCTTTAATGATGGTCGGATTACACGAGGCCTGGCGAGGCCAGTAGACATTCCACTAGTGTCCAATAACAGTCCAGTGACCAGTCCAGTTAGCTGGAATAAATTAGATTTCTAGCTGAACAGAAGGATATTTTGTCCAATTAGACTAGAATTTTATTAGACGCCATCGCCAGTGGTAATATCTACATGAGGCTAGCAACTGGTCTGTCAACTAGGGACCTGCCCTTGTGTAATCCAAGCTTTAGGGACTCAGGAACACACTTTGTATTTAATTTTTTTTTTACATCATTACTAGGTAATACTATAATATCTACTAGGCTGTCAATATTATCAATCTTAGTATTTTTTTTTTTTTTTTTTTTTTTTTTTTTCTTAAAAATTTAATAAGTACTTCCCATTTACATAGGTGCTGGGTAAACACGAGAATGTAATCCGTTGATCGTTGAAATATTTGCAAAAAAATTTCAAGTCTCTAGCTCTTACCGTTCTCGAGATATTTTGTTTACAGACAGACACACACACACGGACCAATGGCTGAAACTTTGGAAACGTATCTGCTTATGAATGTTAAACGTACCTACTTATATGAATAGCTTTATGTAGGATTGTGAGGTATACTTAAATTTAACAGGTATCACAGTATTCTAACAACTAATAACCCTTATCAAAATAAATGATGAATTAAAAATAAATAAAATCATGAGAGAGTGAGGTGCGGTCTGAAAGTTGGTCTCGGAAAAAATCTGGTGTGAACATCACACGACTTTCCTTATCCTATTGAATGGTGCTTATTTGGGGTGTTCTGTTGTAACATTCTTCGGTTGTTGTATTTTTTTCTTCTTCTTCTTCTTCTTCTTCTTCTTCTTCTTCTTCTTCTTCTTCTTCTTCTTTTTCAATAGATCAGTTGCGCCTACTTGGGTGATGTTTCAAAGTCATAGAGCAGGAAAAATGAGGACCAACGGAATTTTTCTT
>NW_007378837.1:73327-82977 GCF_000475195.1 Diaphorina citri
TAAACGTTTTGTGTCGCATCCTTGTCACATTTGAAAGCTACATACCAAATTTCAAGTCTCTAGCTCTTACCGTTCTCGAGATAACATGAGGCTAGCAACTGGTCTGCCAACTAGGGGCCTGCCCTTGTGTAATCCAAGCTTTAGGGACTCCGGAACACACTTTGTATTTAATTTTATTTTTTACACCATCACTAATACTATAATACTAGGCTGTCAATATTATCAATCTTAGTATTATTATTATTTTTTTTTTTTTTGTTCACTAAAAATGTCTCGTGATGACATAATAATACCGCAAGCAAAGCTTTTCATAAAACGTGTCATCTACTCAAACCGTCCTAAAAATAATCACCAGTTTTCGACACCCCCCCTATTCCCCTCTATTGGGTCCTGTGTCGAATTCTTCCTGTAGTCGAATTTCGGTGACCTAAATCTGTCAGGAGCCTTTGTACAAATATTTTTTCATTAACCCGTTAATAGTCACGTGTGGATTTTTTTTCTTCCATGAGTTGAAAGCTCGATAAAATCTTATAAATAGCCAGTCTACGTATAATGTTAGTTTGAACTTCAGCGCTCCTGCCTTGTAAGACTTAGGTCCCGGGTTCGATTTCAGCCCAGGACGAACCTTATCCTGAACAGAGAAGGTTCCTGTTGTCGAATTTCGGTGACCTAAATCTGTCAGGAGCTTTTGTACAAATATTTTTTCATTAACCCGTTAATAGTCACGTGTGGATTTTTTCTTCTTCCATGAGTTGAAAGCTCGATGAAACCTTATAAATAGCCAGCCTACGTATAAAGTTAGCTTGAACTTCAGCGCTCCTGCCTTGTAAGACTTAGGTCCCGGGTTCGATTTCAGCCCAGGACGAACCTTATCCTGAACAGAGAAGGTTCATTTTTGGAAGGACTGATGGCTTTCTCCTATCCTGTTCTCCTTCTCTCTTCGATTTTGGGACGATAAGACCTCTGCTACAGTTTCCTCTGTCAAACCTCTTCATAAAAAAATTTACCCGGCTACTTTCGGGTTAAACCTTTTTCCGGGTGAGGGAATAAAAGATGGAAGCGAGGGGTTAAAGGGGATTTTTGTCGCTCAGCGGGGGACATTTATGATACTTCTTTTGTGACCTGGGATAAAAATATCGACAGCAATCCGAATTCTCAGATTACCCTGCTGAGAGTGCTGAGTTCAATAGTTCATGTTATGTTGAATATGCTAGCTCAATATAGGGTAGATAATGTTTTGATGAAAATCTTTCCTAAAGACGTGGGCGTTTTGAAAAATCACTCAGAGTAGCTACAGTCTATCGTAAGGGACTACTGCGGAGACGAAGGGACTTTTCAGTCTCATCCTGGCAGCAAAATTATACCTAAATATTCTATTTAAAACTGTGGAACAGAGAATTCACTCAGAAAACTCGATTGTCCAAAATTCAATGATCGAAGTCCCTTTAGTGTTTATCAAGTTCTATGAAAGAAAAAAAGTTAAAAAGATGAGTTCAAAACTTAATCCCGACTTATTTGACCAGGGGTTCTCAACCTTCTTCAACTGGCGGCCCACTAATACCGAGTCCAAAATCTTTAACCTCCAACCTCCTGTTTCTGTTTTCAGTCCACAATCCCGGACACGGCCTTATTTTCAGTCTCATCCTGGCAGCAAAATTATACCTAAATATTCTATTTAAAACTGTGGGACAGAGAATTCACTCAGAAAACTCGATTGTCCAAAATTCAATGATCGAAGTCCCTTTAGTGTTTATCAAGTTCTATGAAAGAAAAAAAGTTGAGTTCAAAACTTAATCCCGACTTATTTGACCAGGGTTTCTCAACCTTCTTGAACTGGCGGCCCACTAATACCGAGTCCAAAATCTTTAACCTCCAACCTCCTGTTTCTGTTTTCAGTCCACAATCCCGGACACGGCCTTCTATTCGTCCAACTCATGCGGCGTCCCCAAGTCCCCCTGTGAGGCCTCCCATTCCTCCTCCAGAGCTTTAGCCGCCACGTCCTCCAGTAGGCCATGAGCCGCCCTTCAGTAGGCCATGAGCCCTGAATGAGGCCGCAACCTAACCGCTGTAAACTATGTGCTATTATTACGGGAACTAGTTGAAATGAAATTCAGATAAAATTGTAAAATAAAACAAAATAAATGTTTTTATTTACCAATACCAGTCTATTATAAGGACGAAAGAGTCCGGCCTTTTGCCCCAGCAGTGGTCAAATTATCGCCCTCCTGAATCTCCTAATTTACTAAATTAGGATCGTTATCATCGTTATAGGGGTGTTGAAAGACTTTTTGATAAATACCTATTTTATCTGGATTTCATTTGATACGTATACCATTATGGGAAAACCTTATTTTTCATGTCCACGTCAGAATCCATTATATTTTATACGATTCACACCACCCTCACTGTATCTATTGGTCTGCCTCTCTTCTTTCTATGCTTTGTTTAAGGTTTAAGGGCGCTTTACCCTTTCTACTTTTAGTAGGATAAGTACCTCTAAATGGATGCTCAGCGGATTATGCCAGACTCCCAAGCGTTACACGGCCTTCTATTCGTCCAACTCATGCGGCGTCCCCAAGTCCCCCTGTGAGGCCTCCCATTCCCATTCCTCCTCCAGAGCTTTAGCCGCCACGTCCTCCAGTAGGCCATGAGCCGCTCAGTAAAACCGTCTGAGCCCTGAATGAGGCCGAAACCCAACCGCTGTAAATTATGTGCTATTATTACGGGAACTAGTCGAAATGAAATTCAGATAAAAGTTTTTATAATAAAAAATAAAATGAAATGAATTAAGACTAATAAGAAAATAGTAAAATAAGAGAAAAAAATAAAACAATCAAGTATCCAAAAATATAACGGTAAGAAATAATAAAATTGAAATAAAACAAAAGCGTCCATTTTACCGCTCCAAGAGTTCGAAGCGCCAACCGGCCTATATTAACACGAAATAGAGTTTCATGATTTTTCGGCATTACAAGGACAAGAACGAAAGAGTCCGGCCTTTTATCCAGCCAGTGGCCACTGCTACTTTTGTGGTCAAATGCTCGTCCTCCTGAATCTCCTAATTTACCACATTAGGATTAGGATCGTTCAATCCTGGCCTGACGATGATAATAATATAGGTTTTTTCGAAAGCTCATCAATTCAACACCTTTTTCGATCAAAATTTTATTGTTTGATAAATACCTATTTTATCTGGATTTCATTTTACACGTATAACATTATAGGAAAACCTTATTTTTCATGTCCACGTCAGAGTCCATTATATTTTGTACGAATCACACCACCCTCACTGTATCTATTGGTCTGCCTCTCTTCTTTCTATGCTTTGTTTAAGGGCGCTTTACCCTTTCTACTTTTAGTAGGATAAGTACCTCTAAATGGATGCTCAGCGGATTATGCCAGACTCCCAAGCGTTTTTTCTGTGTGGCCTGGTAAGCTTTTCTTTTCTGCGCGGATCGCCAATCTTTTCTGAGTGGTCCACCAAACTTTTCTATGTGGCCTTCCAAGTTTTTCTATGCGGCCCCCTAAGCTTTTCTGTGAAGTCCTTGCCATCTTAAGCTAAGATAATGGAAGCGGCATAGATCTTTGACATGCTGATCGCTTGGTATTTCGATACATAGGAACATAGGTACCTTACAATAAAAGATTTCTATATTTAAATAAGAAACCCAGCGTACTATTTTTGTGCTTCTATTTTCACCTTTCACCTTGTTTTTCCTTGATGTTAAACTCATTTTCCAAGCCACTCTAATAATCCCACTTTTCCTCAATAAAATCCCCTTTCCCACTTCTCAAAAAAAAAAATTCCTTTCCCTCGCTTACCTTGAACTTTCCTTTTTACAGGGGTTTTATTTCCTGTTTGATATCTAATTCGTATTAGAGCACTTAACTTTGAGCTTCTACTTTACATTAGAGCGGAAGTGAAGTGCAATCTTACAAAGTGTTATTTTCGAGTGGCGGATAGTGAGACTTTCAAAAGGGGAAGCAACTTCAGTGGTGTAGTGGTTAGCACGGTGGACTCTGGATGTGGAGGTTGGTGGATCGAGTCCAAGTCAAGTCATGAAATTTTACGTAGTGTATTAAGCGAGGAACGATATTTTTCTGACAAGCATTAATGCCTAACAGGATTAAAATTCTACATATAAAACTTTAAACCCCTATAGTCATATACAGTATGCGGATCTACTGCAGGCAGTGCAGGCCCATCTTCTCCTGATGCTAATCATTCTTCTTCTTCTTTCTAAAGACGTGGGCGTTTTGAAAAATCACTCAGAGTAGCTACAGTCTATCGTAAGGGACTACTGCGGAGACGAAGGGAATTTTCAGTCTTAATTTCTTTTTTATGTTTATTGATGTTAACTAGATATAATTATTTATTTAGATATTTTTTATTTATTTAGAGGAGCTGTTTTAGTACTCGTATATCTATTGTACCTTGAAACACGTTTAATTTGCGATAATTTTTATTTGATAAATGTTTTCTGCTTTTTACAGGTAACGCAATTTTTCAATTTAATTGTATGTGTATTATAATTATAAATCCACATAAATCTATACCTAAGGGATCTAGGTATACAACCTATCCAATCAATTTAAATATTTTTGACGTGAAAATACCTAGATGCTATTTAATCTTTTGTAGCTAAATTTTTTTGTCAAAGACAAGAGTTGATGTAATTTTACAACTGGCCTAATCATACGTACCTAGCTGATTTTTTCTCTCTCGGAAAATCTCCCTTTGATCTTGTGCTTTTGCCTCAAGAAGTCAAAAGTACTAATGGTAGGGTAACCATATACCTTTACAAACTTAAAGTGAGGAGCTTTTTTTATTTTTAAAAGAAGAAGAAGGAGGAGAAGAAGAAGAAGAAGACAAAGAAGATATAAAAAAAACACGTCAACAACTATGTAAAAACTATGTAGGTACCTATTTCTACACTGACATGTAATAGTGTCTCCATTCTTCTTACCATTTCCACCGCTTTTTCCTTTTCGCTGCTTTCTTTTGTGTTAGCGCCAAGGATATTGGATTTCTCGAGATTTTGGCCGACAGCCAAATGTGCTTTCTGTCAAAATTGCCACCTCCTTGTGTCATCTTATTGTTTCACACATTTGTGAATAATTCAATAATTTTAATTCCAAATTTTCTCTCTCTTACTCACAACGCTATTTTAAAATTTTCTCTTTTCTTCTGTTCTTAATTTCTCCCTCCCTCTCTCTCTCTCTCTCTCTCTCTCCATTTTCTACACTCACACTCTTTCTTCTCTTCTTTTCTTCTTCCCCTCTCTCTCTTTGTTTCTCCTTCTTAATTTCATGTAAGTAGACCTACCTTCAATAAATAGGTGGGGTAGGTATTATGAAAGAAGTGAGTTTCAAGCTTCAATTTGCTGCGGGCCCATCATTACTTTCGAACAGTTTGTCCAATTTTGACGAAATTTCACAAATATAAGGAATTTCAATGATTGTGTTAAGCATAAAGGCTTGCCATAACAGTCGTTCCCCGCTTAACATACTATGCAGAGTTTTATGTAACAATGTATCAACTGCTACATTAGGCTCTTGTGGTCTGTGCCCTAGCATGCCCATTTGCCTATCCCGTAGCGGCCGTAGCATTAAGTTTCTCATCAGGTGGGCAAGAAGAGACACAATACCTCCCATTTGTACCTCAACACAATACCTCAACACGAGAACAACAGAAAGTAACCCGTTGAAATATGTACATAAGATGCTGGGTCAACACGAGAACACCAGAAAGTAACCCGTTGAAATATGTACATTGTACATATTTGCTATCGAAATTACATATACCTAACTATTACTCGCAACTTCGTGCTCGGAAGGGGGTGGGGGTACCTATTATTTACAGGTAAGTACAGACAAGTACATAGGAATAATCCAGACATATGTTTGTATTACCACTTCTCCTGTGGTGGGTTTCCTCTATAAACACGTACAGTTAGGCCCCTCTTCATAGGAGCAGATTAGCTTACACTACTAAGCCGATTAGGTTTGTACGTTTGTGTTTTGTAAGCTTTGTTCCAGGTATTATTAAGGGTGGCTAGCCGTAGGTACCTATTCCAGGTACGATATTATTATCTATAGATACATAGGCAATAAGTAGCAGGGCCGTAATCAGAATTTTGTAGAGGGAAGGGCCCGAGAGTCCAAACAGGGATGTACCGGGGGGATGCTCCAAATTTTGGGAGCCTGGCCTACAATAAAGGAGAAAAATTGAGTTCAATCGGCCCCCTAAATACGGCCTTGGTAAGTAGGTTACGAAGAAAATTTTTAGGTGGCCTTCTTCTTGCTCCAAAATGTAGGAATCTAGCAGGGCCGTAATCAGGATTTTGTAGAGGGAAGGGCCCGAGAGTCCAAACAGGGATGTACCGGGGGGGATGCTTCAAATTTTGGGAGCCTGGCCTACAATAAAGGAGAAAAATTGAGCTCAATCGGCCCCCTAAATACGGCCTTGGTAAGTAGGTTACGAAGAAAATTTTTAGGTGGCCTTCTTCTTGCTCCAAAATGTAGGAATCTTAGGTATTTGGATCATCCACCTATACATAATTGAACTACATAAAAAAGCACCCACAAAAAGCACAAAAAAAAAAAAAGAAACACGAAAAACACAGAAGTAAGAGAAAGGGGGAGAGAGATCCCTTACTTACCATGCAGCCATGCATTAAGATAGAGTTTCACTATAAGTGGGCGGTATTAGTGGAGATATCGTAAGTGCAGGATTAGAGACTATGGTGGGTGTGACTGCATCTCCTAATGGTATTTGGGCACTCTCCTAATGGTATGAAGTGGCAACTGTCTGACGATCGAGAAGGAGAAGAGGAAAATAAGTAAGAATAAGAGCCTATTCACACTTGCCGTGAGTTTCATCCGATTTTTTCCCGAATGTGCTGTAGGCAATGCAATTTAAACGAAAGTGTTCACACTACACACGACATGATTTTTTTCCCGAACGACAAGTGTGAACGGGCTTTAACTAAAGATAATAAAGTAGTCTATCTACATCCCACGTCAATTTACGTGTACATTTTATCATCTGTGAGTTCAGAGTTTATTGTTAAAACAGGTTAAAATTAAGAACCTAGTTCCTTTTTATTTAAAACTGTTCAAGAATTTTCATCAAGCGACAGGCGACATTTTAGGCTGCCTGTGAGCTTTTTTCCGCCGCAAAAGTTCAAGCTTCTTGCTTAACAAGCCGCTTGTCAAGCATGCTTGAACAAGTTAGTGTGGGCTACTGTGACTCATATTTTCAGTCCAAATACCGTGTGACTCATTCTCATCCCCAAACCTCGACGTACTTCCGTTCCTGCTTGCACATTTGCACGAGAAGATAGACGAAGGCGACACTCAGTATGCATACCGTGGACAACACGAACACCGGAATGAGCCACCCTGGAGACAGGGCTCGGTTGGTTTTGAGCACGACACAATTTGTACAGGGTGTATCTAAAAAAGAGAAGGAAAAACGAAAAGCAATAAATATCGACAATTTTGAAACAGGTGTTATGAGCCACTGTTGTTTTATAGAGGTTAAAGGTCCCTCTTTTAACTGCTGTGGTCATTAGTGACTAGTATTTTACACTATACATATTCGGTTACCCACGTACTCATGAAGCTCTCGCTCGCTCTCTCTCTCTCGCTCTCTCCAGAGTTTTTTTTATCTATTTTTCAGTTCTTCTCCTCTTTTCTCTCCTGTTCGTCTCTCTCTCTCTCTCATCTACCCTCATTTAAAGTTGTTTATCTCTTTTCAGTTCTTCTCTTTCTTTCCCTTTTCTCTCTCTCTCTCTCTGACTCCCTCCCTCTCTCTCTCTCTCATCTACCGTCATCATGGTTTTTCTTTTTAAATTTATTATCTCTTTTTCCATCAGTTCTTCTCTTCTTTCTCCTCACTATCTAAATTATTTTCTCCTCTTCTCTCTCCTTATACTATTTTCTTTTCTTTCGCCTCTTTGTCCGTTTTACACTGTCCTCGCTCCCTCTTGAAGCACCTCAGACTCGTCTGTACATTGTCATTGTTAAATGAAGCTTTAAAATTACTACATAAAATTCACCATTGAAAATTTTTACTTTCTTTTAGATATTTTTTATGTGGACAGTTTTACGTTTTAGTTTTGTATGTTAAAGGCCTGTTCTTACTTGTCGCGAGTTTCATCCGACTTTTTTCCGAATGTCCTTGCAGGCAATGGAATTTAAATGAGAGTGTGCCACTACACATTACACGACTTTTTTCCGAACGACAAGTGGGAAGTGGGAACGGGCCTTAAGGAAAAATGATTGTGATAATTTCATCAGTGGCAAGATCAACTATGTTAGTTCCTCCGCGGTACCTAAGCGTGTGGTAAAGAGGACGTGGGTTCAAATCCCAATTGAATCATAAAATTTGATTTTATACTGCATTTTTGAGAATTTGACCTCGTACTCAAAATTAAGGTCGTAGAAAATCAGAAGATCAGAGTTTTTTTTAGCTCTTACTGTTTGATTTGACGCTAGCCACTGATGAGTGGTAATTTGTAGTGCAATTCGCTTAGTAGGTTTAGGAGAAAGGCTTTTGAGATGGCTAAGTACTATTTCGTGTACATGATTTCGTGGAGTTTTAGCTCTCTTTTTAAGCTGTGTCCACACATAGTCTATGTTGTCGAGGCAGTTTACGTTTTCAGTCGACGTCGATCGACCATCCATTCCCGGTCTATTGACGTCTATCCATTCCCGGTCTATTGACGAGGTCGACTATGTGTATACACAGCTTTAGGTCCAATGTTAATTACTTACCTTCATATCTTGATTGGTACACCCATCGTCATTGACTACCACAACAGTATCTTCATCGGACTGAGGATTGGGGACATTCTTGTGAAATGTGACGTCACTCATTCGAGAGTATACCCAACCTGAAACACACACGATAGGTTGGGTTCGGTACCCTCTTTGTCAAAGATTTTTTTACTTTCCTTTTCCTGTAGAAAAGAAAGTAACGTAATCGGGTAAAAAAAAGGAAGAAGGTAAAATATGCTTTAGTTCAGCAAATTTAATTAGAAAGCCGTGTGATGTTCACACCAGTTTTTTTTTTTTTTTTTTGGGGGGTTCGATTTTCGACCTTTTGGGGGAGGTTAGGTAAATATGTCATTACCTACCTACGGTATCCTATTTGTATCGTAAGCATCATCATTCTTGTTACTGGCACATTGCATACACACTTAGTTACGCGGCGCACATACAACATGAAAATAGTCGACCGGCCGTCAATCGACGAGATAAATCTATGTTGTCGAGGCAGTGTGGACGGTCCAGTCGACATCAATCGATGTCGATCGACGGTCGGTCAACTATGTGTGGACAGTGGACACACCTTGGGGATTAGGTTCTACGTCCTAAGGGACCTTAGGGTCTCAAGGATTAGGTTCTAGGTCCTATTTTGAAGGAAGATAGGCAGCTAGGTACATGATTTCGTGGAGTTTTAGCTCTTTTTTTTAAGCTGTGTCCACACATAGTCTATGTTGTCGAGGCAGTTTACGTTTTCAGTCAACGTCGATCGACCATCCATTCCCGGTCTATTGACGTCTATCCATTCCCGGTCTATTGACGTCTATCCATTCCCGGTCTATTGACGAGGTCGACTATGTGTATACACAGCTTTAGGT